>NC_046973.1:4303274-4603274 GCF_009769545.1 Cyclopterus lumpus
CGTTGCGTGGAGAAGCTCGACACTGGATCCAAATAAGCGTCAGAGGCATCAAAAGTATTTTCAGCTCTCGCTTGCAAACATGCAAATATGAATCAGCGTGGCGGCAGGAGAGGCAACAATAGAAATCAAGTGAACTAAAAGTGACTGGCTACAAATGGCTTAAAAAGTCCCAAAGGGCGGGAAACAGAGTTTGTGAAGAAACTTGTCACGAATGAGGCGGTGGCTGCGGTGGCAGCTTGAGTCCTGGAGGAGCCACGAGCACCACAGCCTTTGAACATACAGGAGGCAGAAGAAGCAGACAGCAGAGCTACGTGACTCTAATGACAACAAACCACACACACACACATCCAGAGAGTCCCAGAATGCTGCACGTTATCAAGATGAAATACAAACATCCACGCAAATGCACAAACTAAGAGGAAGCCTTTTAAAACAAAGTGAGAGGGGGGGGGATTTTTTAAAAATGCAGTAAAAAAAACAAGACAAAAATGGAAAGGACTGGGACATACAAGCAAGGGAGGAGGGGACCACTCCAAGCACCCACCTGAGGGTTTCCCAGCATTCTCCATCCGCGCTCCTCTCAGCACCTCAATCCCTCACTCTTTTATCATCTAGGTCACTCCATCCCTCCACCCATCTCCTCATTCAATGCCCAGGCGTCGCCAACTCACTGGGACACTGGCTGAGGTGGTACATTGTGTACAAATCAAAGAGAGGGAAGGCGGGGAGGGACAAAAGGATTGTGAACGAGGTGGAGAGAGAGGAGGAGTATGGGAAGGCACGAAGCGAGTGAGTGAGATAGAGAAAGCATGAGAGAGAGAGAGAGAGAGAAGCCTGCCAGTTCTGAACCTCGTCTCTTTTCTCTCGTTACGAGTGTGTGTCCCTGGCTGTCTGTCACGCTCGCCTCTCTGTCCATTTCCCTCATTATGTCCGACCGAGTGGTCGCAGGGAGGAAACGCGGCTCGCGGCTCGCGGCTCGCGGCTCGCGGCTCGCGGCCTTCGAACACCTTGCAGACCGGCCGCCTTCTGCCGGCCACCGACTGCAGACCCGTGAGCGCTGGTTGCGTGCTGGAGGCCGCGGACCGAGCAGGAGTGTGTATGTGTGCGACTCTCCGCAGGTTACTGGCACATCCCGCTTGGTCCTCCTCTCCCGTCACCCCGGCAACACCTCCGCTCCCAGCCTGCTTCCCGGCCCCATGTCCTCAGCTCATAACCTCTCCCCCCCCCCCTTCCTTTTACTCAACATGACCTGAGAAAGAGTCTTTAAATTGAATTTCATCCATCTCTGAAATCGATACAGGAAGAGCAAACTCCACGGAGCCCACAGGAATAGAAAAGATTGTCAATCTCTAAAACTCGAGCCGCTGAAATAAAAAGAGCCCGTCAAGAGGTGTAGATATACACACACACACACACACACTTCCCCCAGGGTGTGCTTCTCTGCTCAGATAAAGATAGCCAATCAGGTAATTAACACCAGTGGGCCCGGGCTCAGGTCCACATCAACAAAGAAATATATAAAAATACTGACCAACAACCTTGGTGAAAATCAGAGGTGGAGGCAGGCCAGGGCTTAGCTCTCTGCTCTTCTGAGATATCGGTGATGTTTAATTAACACGTGTTAGATTCAGTCCGGAGCTGCACCTGAGAGGCCTTCATAACACCCAGGGGTGAAGGCAGGCCCTCGAGGTGAAAACCCTCCTACAGAAAGCGTAGCGAGGAACAAATGAGGGAGTCTGCTTTGAGTTTAATTCTCACTTAATGCTCAGTCAGTGCTCAAGTCATCAATGTTGGAAGGTTATGAAAAAAATGGTTTATGCGTAAATGGTTTATGTGAAAATTAAAGAATTTGACTCTTGTGTTTTTCATTTTATAAATATTTTATCATGGCAGATGTATGCAACATCTCATAAAATATTCAAATTGATGTTCAGTGCAGTAAACTACAATCTACTGTTCCAACTTGTTAAGACAAAAGTCGTCACGTCTGTAAAATATGCAATTTCAGTAACTAATTAGCTTGTTTTTATTAAAGAACAAGAAACAACAACGCTCAAAGAAGCAATCCAATTAAATGATTCCATTGTAACATTATGCAAGAAAATCCTTGAGGCCTGATAAACAAGTTGAATGCATTTTTCTTGGTCAAACATCGCTAACATAATTTTTAGTAGCTTGCAGTTAATTAACTATGTTGGCGCATTGTTTTACATGTTATCACCAGGCGGAAGCCAATGCCTCTCTCTCGATTTATTCCCTCAGTAAACATTGTAAACATGAGTTTATGGTCTCAATCTCTAGTTTCAAGGCTTCTTCATTACAGCATGATGTTCATTTAGTAAATTATGGTCCACAAGTATAGTGTGCTTTAGGGGGGGGTTACATTGTGATTGACAGGTTGCCACTACTCCCGGCGCTCTAAACGTCTCTCCTCTGCAGTCCAAATATGGTCACTTTCACAACGTTCACTCGTTGCAAAAATCCAAGATGGCGACGGACAAAACTCCGAACTAAAGGCTTCAAAACGTCAGTCTACAAACCAGCAAAACGTCTTCAATGTGGACACAAAGAGGGTCACTCCCAACTTCTGAGAACTCACCGTCACTCCTCTGAACAAGGCTATTTTACTTTTCACACTGTTGTCAAGAAACAAAATCTATCATTAACTGAGTGAGAGTGCGTGTGAGACAAAGGCCCCCCCCCACCCCCACCCCATCACCGTCACTGTAGAGCAGACTGAAGATCACAGGATGACACCCGCAGACATCTCACCCGATGCAGAGCTGCACCTGCTGAGCGGTGCAAGGCTAACAATGGCCACATAGGGCTCGACAACATGCTGAACATGCAGATTTACTCCCCACAGAGTGGACACACACACACACACACACACACACACACACACACACACGCACACACAGACCCATTTTAACTATTAACCCCATGCACATGTGTTGGTGGGCACACAAGCTCTGGTTGTGCGTATAAGTGACACGCAGGGAGCGTGTTGATAAGCCAACGCAGAGAGCTAATGCCTCGCAAGGACAAGTAAACAATGAGCAAACAAAAAACACCTTTGAAAAACAACCCAAGCAATTTAGCACCTACAAATACATACAGATGAGATATTAATGGCTTACTGCGTCCTCTTTGACCTTTTAATTATTCTGATTTGTGTACAGAGCAAGCGTGCACTAATTGCATTAGCATCTCTGCAGGTTTACTTAATGTTCCAGGAGAGGGGGAATTGCGATTCAGCGAGCAGAAAGGATAACACTCGCATCTTTTGCGCGAATGATCGGCTGCGAGTGAGAGTGGCTGCTTGTGTGTGTTGCATTAAATCATGTGAGATTTATTAGCTCAGTTACCACTAGTCAAACCCTCTGACGTGCAATTATGCTCTATCAGCAAATAACTGATTTGGCCATTACAGGCCATAATTGGTTATGGAACACAGGGTACAATATATTGTCCGTGTGTTATTACCGGATCACTCTACTTGCCCCCTGTTTGCCCCCTCTTCCTATTCCCCACTTCCTCTGAGCATTTCCCTAGAGAGGGCCAATGCCTCCTTCTTCCCCTTTATCTTCAGAGCAAGGCATCTGGAAAACAGGCTCTGTCTCCGCCTCTCCCGATCACATTCAATCATCCCGATGTTTATTCAGCGCTCCGCCCTTTCCGACATCCCTCCACCTCCCTTTCTCCCTCCTCCTGACCACCCTCCTTCCCTCGTTGGCCACCGCGTCTCGGCATCGCTTCTTATCACAGGCCCGCATCTTTCCCTTCCCATCTATCTCTCCAATTGTTTTTCTTCCCCACCATCTTGTCCTTTTCCTCTCCGCCTCAGAGTGTTTTTGTCCTGGAAGACGCTGTCCCATTTGTATTGTCAGAGGATGGAGGATGCATAGACAAACCCCTCTTCACAGTACCTCCATCATAGAGTACATGGTGGAAGAAAGCTGGAGGGCGTTTCTGCAGGAGTACAGCGGTACAGTAGGTGGAGACTATTACGAGGGGTTCAAATGTCACCCGTCCTCCTAATCCCACTGGTCTGCTTTGCGCTTGTTTACGGTTGATTCGATCAATAACATGTTTTCCAATACTTTCCACATCACCTGTTTTTTTTGAAGGACACAGGTCCAGTGCAGGTCCATGAACCAGTGACCTTCGAAGGGTTTGCTTGTTGTTCTCAGCTCTCACAACAGATCGGTACTCGAGCTCTCATCTTTCAGACAATGCAAGCAGGAGGTGGGCAAAGTAAAAAAAATCCTCCCTCATGTCTGTTTATAACTGAGATTGTTGTTAATGCAACAATCCAACTTTTAAAAACAGAAAGCAGTCCTGCTCATTGATTTGCAACATTCAACAATGATCTAAGACACCCAGGGACGATGAGCGGAAAGTCACCACAGCATAAACACTGGGGGGGGGAATCTACTGTCGACAAGTTTATATTGTTTCACGCAATATATGTTGTGATATTACTCAAACCCAAATACAACAACGCCGTATGAATGTGCACATTATTTTCTCCCTTTTGTTATACAACTTGTCTCCTGACTTGAGCCCCTTTGTTCCAGTAGACTCAGGTTCTGCTGGTCTGCAAACCCAATTTAAAGACAAATCCACTCCCAGAGTCAGAGAAAACTACAGGGTCTGAAAATCCAGATATCGGGGGTGCGAAATGAGGTGAGCTGGTTGAAGAGGAGAGGAAATGTGGGTGAGGCTGAATGGTGTCGAGCTTTGGCCTAAGTAGGAGTACATCAGCCTGCTGCCTAGAGTTTCTCCCACACTGCAGCTAATTAACTCTGCCTCATTTCGCTTGAGCAACCTCGGGGCCAACTGGGCCATCCTGAGATATGACAGAGAGGGAGAGGGGGGGGGAGGAGCAAGAGAGCGAGAGAGCGAGAGAGCGAGAGAGAGAGAGAGAGAGAGAGAGAGAGACGGTAATGTCCACACTGCAAAAACAAGTGACCTTTTGGGCCAGATCTTATTTTGACACACAGTCGGTCCCACGCAGAGATACAGCGGCGGGATCTCAAGTCAGTATCTCTGTGAGAGAAGTTGGCTGAGGAAGAAGCGCCTGTCTCATTATACCCCCGTCTTGACCCCCACGGGGCCGAGCCAGGCCGATAAGAGCCAACGTTGAGCCCATAGGAACCGGAGTCGCTAACAAAATGGAAGAACGCCTTGGCACAAGTGCAAGGGGAGAATCAAGAGAGGGGATGGACGGCTTCGCTGAGTAAATGGCGGCGAGCTAATCGCGATGCTAACAATAATGGATAGCCAGGGCTGTCCAGATCGCCTCATTTAAGGGCACTTGAGGATCGTTTAGGTAATCTCTCCGAGGCACTCACAAAGGATGCGAGTCGAGGAGACACAGCGCTGCGTACTGAAGACAAACGGCCTTTTTATTCGACTTTCTTCCACCTTGGTGCTTTCTTAATGCTTGACCTGAGGTGTGCAGCCGGGTAGCTGCCGGTGTGAGCGCTGGAGAAATACTGACATCGAGGCGAGGCGGTGCACGAAATCAGGAGAAATTCAAAATGTGTTTCCCGAGTTTCGCCCTCCTTTGATCCTCAGCTGGAGGCTGAATGAACACCAGCGACCCTGAACTACCTTCGCTGGGATTTTCCAGACATACACCCGACTAACCACACACCATTATTGATGCCTTGGGTACGGCCCCCTTTAAACTCTACAATACACACTACAAGCCTGGGACTCGCGCTCAATGACTTTGTCCCTCTGCTATATTTTACATGAATTTGTTTTTATCCCTCCTCACTCCTGACAGCATCCAGGTTTTCAATCCGCCCTCCCTTCCCCTCAGTACCTCTCGGAGGTGTTGTTCACTGTACTGTGGCCCACACTGCAGTAATCCAATGTTATTGGGGGTGCTATAACTCAGTATTATGTGATCAGGAGCCGCTGCACCCTGTGACAAACGACCCAAGTCAGCCCGGGTGTCAATGAGTCAGCCGTGCTGAGAGACTGTGATGAGACCAGCCTCTTAAACGCTTTGTATTTCTGTTTTGTTTTTTTCTTTCTCCGGGCTCGGTGCCGAGTGTGCGTCAGTCAGTGTTCCACGCTGTGTGGGTGAGTTTCTCCATCAGTGACGAGCCGGCGCTGCAGATCGGCATTAACATTAGATGTGATCAGTCCGCCAGGAATCCAAAACAGACAGCAGAGCCATGTTGGGATGTTAGCCCTTTAAAAGGGAACAGTGTAGGAACGCGAGTGAATCGCGGCGCTGTCTGTTTATTCTGCTCTCACTGAGGGAACTTCCCGACAGCTTTTCCTCTCACTTAACAAAGAGGGCTTCTGCAGCACCACCAACCAAAAGCAAACGAGCGAAGACATTCCAACGCCGCTTGCCATTGCTCCCTCTTGTCCTAAGCCAAGAGTAATAAGGTTTCGGTTTATTAGCATTTCCTCCCGTACGACTCTCCGAGAGGCATGACGAAGAGCAGCTGTTAGAGGATGTGGATACAACGCAGCGTGAGAACAACATAAGCACATTATTTGATCCTGGTTGCATCGTTGAGAGAATCAATCTGGGCTTTGGATTCAGTTTATGTTTTTTTTTTTTTTAAAGAAGCTGTGTGTAAAAACGTGTCTTCAAGGAAGATACTAAAGACTTGTCATGATGTCCTGCAGCAGAGAGACTAATCCTGCACACACAACACACACAACTAAATCTGTATCCAACATTCACCAAAACCTTTTCAGATGAGGACTATTTCCACTTCCTTTTTATGTCTCCACACAACCAGTTTCCTACTGCAAGAGGACTCCCCACCACCAGCGTTTTACAATAAAGGAGGTTCTTTTGTAGCATTCAATATTCAGAAATAGAGAATGAAAAAAGGGGGAGAAGGAAATACAAATGAGCTGCTGATTATGCACCAGAGTCCCTCTAAGTAAGTGAAAAACAAACTGTGAGTGTTTGCACTGCAAATGGCATTTTTAAAATACAATGTACACAGGGCTCTGTATGACTTCTTCAGACAGCCTTTTTCAAACTCCACAATAAACACCAATAAATTGCTCTGTGGAACTCTTTGAATCATAATGAGCAATTACTATGCTGTATATAGAAAAGGTAAACCTATATACACCCACACAAAAGTCCACTGTTGTTACATAGACTTCCAAATATAGACAGGGCTTTACATTAATCATGTCGCTGTGCTACGTCAGCAGTTCTGTGAAGCTGCCCTCTCAAGGTCCATCCATCAATCCTTTCGACCCTGATGTCCGCCAGGTTCTATGACGAGGAGGAAGCCCGTCTTCATCCTTCAAAAAACCCACGAAATGCTCGAGATCGAGCCGGCGTTGTGTTTTCTACAATTCTTGAAAGCGTGGATGAGAGAGAGAGCTTTTCTTCACAGTTTACTGAGAAAGTCGAATTACTCGTGTATATATATATATATATATATCCTGCATGCAAATATGCATTAAAATATTAATTAGGTAGATTTTGTTGCATAAAGGACTAAAACACCTCCCATCCAAATTAGCATCAACGAGGTTCGGAGAGAGAGAGAGAGAGAAAACAAAAGAAACGCAGTGTTCTGCGACGTCCTAAGCAGCTGTTTAAAGACTGTTGGATGGCGCGCACATGGGCCCCCGGCACAGCGGCTGAATTAGTATTCAGCGCTGGATAACAAAGACTCAGTGAGGTCTGAAGGAGATCCAAAGGGAGTAGGCCGGCTCTTTCACTGGGGAGCTTGGACAGGACCGTGTGACATTATCGATCGACTATTGGCCACGCGGTACTGCACTGTGGGCTCCATCGCAGTCACGGCTACACTCTGTCACTCCCACTTTTTAGCTGTTAATTTGTGGTCGTCTGGATCTTAACATTCTGCCCTGCACTCTTGGCAGCCATCACATTCGGGAGAGGACCACTACATCAAACCGCTGCTGTGACGAAAGGAATTTTAACTACTTTTAGGGGATGGGGGGGGGCAGCGAATGTATGTGTGCCTTCACGTTGAAATCTGTCCTTTCTGCGTGTACCCTCAATGCACCTCTCCCGCTCTGATATAATTCTGAAACACATTCATCATTGCTTTACCCTACACCCTGATGTTAATGTGCTGCATTATTGTATTAATATTTCCAGAGCGCCTCCCATTTAAGAGGCTTTACGGCTCCAGCAAGCAGCTCTTTAACTATTCTACTCAACCTTATCCGTGTAAATCCAGATGTCCTTGTGAGAAGGAAAGCCCGGTTCTGCCGACAATAAGGCACCGGTTTGTACTCCCTGTAAAAGTAGCGTTTCTGTTCAGACTTTGTCCGCGCAGATGTTGACTTGGATAAACTCTGTGTGAAGAAAGAGACCGTATCACTGACCGTATCACTGATGAAGACACTAATTGGCTATTTAATTGGCCGCAGTTAGATACTTCTGTATCAAACGGCACGTTGAAATATCAGCAGTAATGAGCTGTCGTATCTGTAAAAATGTACAACGCCGTATGAGAGGTTATCACAGGGGGGCGAGTGGAGGGAGAGGACCGGATGATACGGGTGGGAACGTGTCTGACGGTGGTGAAACGGAGAAGCATAAAAATGAACCCGCCACTCGTGAACTTGATATGAAAACCTTTCTCATCCTGTTCGGCCTCCGAGGGCAGAAATGTGTGTTTTGTGGAGGGTTTATGTTCTGCTCTCTGTGTGCACAGAGCCGGGCCGACCGGGGGCCCTTGATGGAACTTAATTTGGGCTCTACATTCATGGCTCTGTGTCAACCATCAACACCCACAACAGTGCACCTGCAAAGTATGAGTCAGCCCCAGAAAAGAATGGTGTTGGCTATAAACAGGCTTGAACAACAAGCAAGTGATTGTTCAATTACGTTGGATTTGGCCCAAAACAACATTTAGCTCTACAGGAAAATACCTCAAATCAGAAAACTAAACTTAATGCAGAAACCGGGGTTCTATCACACAATCACAAAGGAACCACAAGCTTCATCCATGCCATCGCTTTTGTATTTTGCATATTTTGCATATTGTCATCGTACACAGGAGAGTGTCCTCCCTTTCTGTTTCGGCATGTTTGCATTCAAGTGACAAAGTCCTCTCGTGGCCGTAACCATGACGACGAAGCCTTAACAAAGTATCCCTTTTAACCACAACCATCGGAAAAACCTAACTACGTCAATTTGTCATTCTCGAGAAAAAGGGCAAATTATGTAGTATGTTATTCTATTTGGAGGACTTGTTGTCAGGAATAGACCCTTCAAATAATCAGTATTCAGGGAGTGATTATTTAGATTCTGACCGGTATCTGGAGTGTGTGTGTGTGCGTGTGTGTGTGCATGGGCTCGCAGGTCAGGTCTAATGCTGCAGAAAGCCATGAGTGTGGGCGGAGTCGGTCTGTTGAGCCGGTGGCGAGTAGCAAGTCCAGCCATCTGGGAGATAAATCTCTATCGTCTCACTGCAGCAGAGTGCAGCTTGCAATTAGGAACAGACAAAAATAACACGTTTTTTTCAGATTTCAAACGCTGCGCTTCTTTCTGTGAACAAAATGAGCTCAATTAAAAACACAACGATCTCCCACTGCAGCCGTTACGGTGCCCTCTGACGACTAAACAGATCTAGAGGAAAGTCTGCAAGGGAGACCTCAGAGGTTCAACCAGCTGCTCTGCAATGGATCCGGCCGGCCAATGGGTCTGACCGGGTTAAATGCCAAATACTATCATGACTACTGCGGTCAAGTTGCTTACATTTTCCAGCTGCCCTGCCATAAAGGACGGCTGTGAATGGATTCATAATTAAAAAGGTTCCCCATGGAGCAATGCTTATTATGTGGGGGGTCCGCGTGTCGCTTGCTCTCGTACGCACATTTCAGCCAATGGTTTCACTCGAGTGATCGACAAGTGAAGAACACACACCCAACGGCATGCACTGTTTTGCTTAAGAAACCTTCTTTTGGGTTCTCAGATCTGTTTACAGCTACAAATAAGTTTATGTAGAGCAATCATGAAAGCCTCTCGTCCTGTTATTCCTAAACAGCAACACAAACCAAAGCAGAGTCCCCCCTGTTAACAGGTGAGTACGGAACAAGTAATCCTGGCCTGTGTCGAGGGAGATGTGTGGATTTATTACTTTAAGCCCGACAGATCCAAGAGAAACTCCCAGCCGTTACCTAAAACCCTGCTTTCAGCCCCAGCCTAGCCCTGGAATGGAGGTAATCATTTGCCTTAAGCCTAAACCGCCCATAGTGAACCTGTGCAGTTTAAGAGAGGTGCCATATAAATTGTGTTTGACTCGCCAAATGAATCCCATGTTACTCATCCAAACTGAAACAGTTTGAAAACCTTTGTGCCTCGACATGAGCCGTCATTGAGAGCGGTGTCTCTCACACTAAATCCCAGAGTACGTTTTCTTACTGCCGTCATGAAACAAACTTGAGAAAATCTCTGTCAAGGTTCATCGTCCTTCGGCCATCTAGACCCTCAGTGAGTCACACTTAATGGACTCCAATCAAATGCTGCCATCCATCCTGGTTAATCCTCCTCTCTGGTGCCGAGATTCCTCATCTGTCTCCATACACCCTGGTGGTCTCCACGGGACCCTGATCTTCACTTCAGACAGGTAAACAAGCCGATCAGGTTTCAGCAAACAGGAGATCTGATCCCCTGGTTGCTGTAGATGAGTTATTGCCATGGAGCTGACCCCTAAGAGATTCATGCATGTGATTAGGCCCATGGAAGTCCACAACATCTGTGCGTGTGTGTGTGTCTACGAGAGCGTGTGTGTTTTCACCTGGAACACCGAAGCGGTTATAATCATCTCTCGATTGTTCAGGTCACAGGAAAAGGCTTGACATTTGTTTATCTCTTCTATCCGGCTGCACATCAGTGTCCCTGGCAGAAGAAATTAGTGAGCGTGCAGAGTGTGCTGGGTGCTAATGACGACTGAGCCAAGGGAAAGAGACACGGCGGGGGGGTGGAGGGGGTGGTAGCGAGCGAGACACTTAGCGCGGTTGAAAAGAGACGGGGACGAAATCAAAAGGAAGGTTTGTAAACGATTTGAGGAATATAAAAAAAAAAAGGATGAAGATGTGAAAGGTGAGGGAGAGAATCGAGTGGAAACGGAAAGGCGAGGACGCGGTCTGAGCGCGACCGCTGTCACAGGTCGACAGCCTAGGAATAGAGTGGGGGCGTGTGCCCTTGTCATCTCAACATCACGAGGATGGCAGCCCCTGTAGTGAACCACAGAAGGACGACAAGTCGAGGCTATTAAAGCGTGAACGGGACAAATGAGAAGCCGGCACTCACTAAACACGAAGAAGACCCGGTTCCAAAAGACCATCACGCAGGAAAAGCCAAGACACCAAGAAACCCTTTTGCTGACTCTGTGCTGTGATCTTATTATGTGTGTGCGCACGTCTACTTTCAGGGATGCGTGAGTGTGAATGTGTCACAGGGAGGACGGACGAGACACCCATGTGAGGATTGTCCAATCCTGTCGTCCTGCCAGAGGAAGAAGCACTCTTGTCCTCTTCCTCTCAATCAAACCCTCCTCTCCCCCCTCCCAGCACTCTCCTTTCCCTTTTTTTTTTTTTTTTGTATCCGAGTGGTGATAATGGCAGGCTGTCCGTCACGCGAGGTCTGACCCAGATTCACTGGGTGAGGAGGAGGACGGTGAGCGGGCTGATGGGGGAAATCTCAGCCCATCACCCACGGGCCCCATCCTCCACAATCATGACAGCTCGCCTCCCAGACCGAGGTGCAGCAAGTGGGAGCGAAGCCAAGGACACAGTCTAGCCGCCGTCTTCGGCGTGTACGCTACCTGCAGGGGGAAAAAAATACTGAAGAGCGATGCAAAACAGCGGCATCCAGCTCATTAAACCGGTATCCCGCTGCAGGGTGCTGACTTATTCATGGCCGGGCTCCGCGGAACCAAGGCCACTGAGACAGAGTTAACTGGCCTACTGGTGTGTGTGCCAGGCAGAAACCAATGAACCCTGTAGTCCGCAGTGTCAAATGTGATCCTGGATCAAAAGTGCCAACCCCTGTGCCAATCAGAGAGACTCCCTTGTGGCCCTGCCTACACCTTGCTGCATAGATACAGTTACTAAGGGTGGCAAGAGGGAGCGGGAGAGCGCGGCGCTGAGAGGAAGCGGTGGGGAAGGAGGATGGATGGAGGCACGGAAAAAAAGTGTAACATCTGCCAGGTGGGCAAAAATAATAAAGTTCTTTCTTAATATCCCATCGAATAACAGTTTGGATTGACGCTGCATTCTGGACCCGATATCTAAATCAACAGCTGGTTGACCACAGCCATTGGAATTTGTCCTGTGGGGACAACGAATTTTCTCCGCCTAAGATTTTCCTGGCAGTATACGTCCAAAGCTCGTCGCGGGATATTCAAACCTGGACCCAAAGACCTTGCAGCCGCGCCGCTGGCGTGACTAAAAATAGCGTGGAAGAAAGAGGCCGAGTTGTGTGAGCGGTGACCCCGATTCAGCATCCACATGGCCACTTAAGAGGGATCATCCCGTTGGTCACGGTGAAGAGGACGAGAGGGATCGCTCACACGACCTTGTTTATGTGAACATCTACCTGATGGCTCTTACAGGGATGAAACTGTCACGATGGACAAAGTTATGCCATCATTTGTCACAAAATGCAGCTGCAGAGACGAATCATGCAGGACGGCAATTATCGGGAGATTTCGGCTAAAATCGAGTTCAAATCCACGATAATCAAATCCGCAAATTTCAGCCGAACTCAGGCAGATCTAAACATCACAGAGGACTGAAGGCTCTCCGACTGGATGAAAGGTCCCAAATCATGTGAAGGATTCAACCTGTTCTCAAGGCGGGAAGGGGTTTTGTGTTACATAATATTCATATCATGCTCGTAGTTTTAATTGCTTTAGCCATCCCTTGTGGTGCGGCATACTAAATTGTATTCATGAGCCATTACCGACCATGGTAACCAGTCGCTATGTACAGTAGGTTGCTAGGGTAAAGTGCTTTTGTTCACTTCTTTGAAGAAAAATAAAGAAGAAAGAAAAAGGGGATGGTATTACTTTTCAATTTGTCCTTTGAACTGAACAATAATGGGATTTTAAGATGGAGAACAAGAGCGACAGTGCGATGATTCAATGTCTTTCTCTCTCTTTCGCTCGGTGTGAATGCTCTCCGCCACGGAGGTACTCTACCCCCCCCCCCCCCATCTCCCCCTCTCGCTCTGTCCTTCACACGTCCTTGCGTGACGGTGCGACTGCAGTGTGCTTCACCGTTTCCGTGGGAGGTCTCTCTGGGATACCAGTGTGTGGGAGTGGACTTCTGCATGGCTCTCCATCTATCTGTCGCTTATCTCAATCATGCACGTCCCTCCCACTGTCTCCCAATATCTCCCTCTCCCTCTCTCTCTCTCTCTCTCTCTGCTGTCACGCACCGGAGAATATCACTCTTTCATTTAGCTCTGCCCCGCTTCGCTTTGTTTTTTCTCGAACAAAGGGACATTTCTCAGTCTGTCACGCAGAAGATGACTGACGGGGAGTCGTTGAGTTATTTGTTGCCTTAATTCCTTTCCAACATTTTTTTGGAAAGGGAATCCAGGCCGCCGTTGCCAAAATTCGTGTTGTTTCAATCACCGTGAAAAGTGCTGTCTAAATCTAAGTGGCGGGCAGGTTACTCAGTTTAACGTGAGAAGATGTGTTCCCACTCTTTAGGTATATCCTCTCCCGCCAACCTTCTCCGCGACATTAATCCATCACTTCATTTAAATCACCTGGAGGTGGTTGAGGTGAGCTGACAAAAGTAAAAGGGAATTCTGCTGTTTTAAATCTCCAAGCTGATAACCATGATTAATGGTTGCCACAATCACCATCTGACAAAATCATCAGGATTGCCACACACACACACACACACACACACACACACACACACACAGAGAGAGACTTTCTCCATCCCAGCCGATAGCTGCAGAGAGTTTCTCCTGATTGAGAGTGCTATAGTGTCAGAACTAATTAACAGCGTTTGATTGTCTTGCCGCAGAAGAGGAAGTCATTACCATCACATCTCCCCGTGTATGCAGAATATCGTGGTTAAACCTCGAGCAGATGTTCGCCCTGGGATTGCACCGTGGGTGAGCTTGATTCACATCTATATCGCGATCGTAATGGCAAGAAGAAGAAGAAAAAAACGTGTGGCACCAACGCTGGTGACTGGATGCAGAGGGGAAGTGACATTTGTTCGGTTTTTCATGGACAGTTTCCACGTTTATCGTCACGATATTTTGAATGGGATGGAGCCAGCTAATTAGCCTCCCAGCCTGTATGAAAAGGGAAAAGAGAACAACAGAAAGTTGTACCCTTTCCCATTCCTCCTCCGATGATCAATGACAGCTCGGATTTCCACAGCCTGTCTGTCCTCCGTCCACCACTACCCAAAGCCTCGTGGACATCAAATGAGCTCCATGGCACACACAGAGCATTACAAGACCAAAGCAATTTAAACACACACACACACACACATAGACAGACAAAGTAAGACAGAGCGAGGTATGAATACAGGAGCAAAGAGAATCCCCAAACTGTTTCACAGTGCTGTGTGAAATGTTCTCCTGGGCTCCACTTGGCAGACAAAGTAGATCTAAATGATTTATGAGAGGCAACATTGCTCGCCAGTTGTTTGTTTTAGATAAAGCTACACAAAGCAGAAGAACTAACAACTCTGATGACGGCAAACGGAGGAAGATGAAAAGTTTTCTGAAAACACAGGAAAAAAAAGAGCACCTAGTTTTTCATGAGCTCCACACATTTCCATTTCGGGGAGCAGTCCAAAGTTCAACCCTGGAGGCTGAGCAAAACCTTGGCGCAGATCGAGGTTTCTGTAACGGCGTGACAGATTTAGAAAGGGAGCGTTTGCGTTTGAAAAAGAGAGAATAAGTGATTGACGTTGAATTTGAAGTGGGATGGACACCCCTGCTTACCTCCTGCGGCTGGCTCACCGTGCCCCAGCACCAACACCTGGCCGACTGCCCGCCCATCAGGTAGGAGCACCTGGTAGTCCTCACCAAACATCCCCTCCCCCTGCGCTGCCAGCAAACACCCTCTGTCCATCCGCACAGCAAAACCTCTGGCAGCCGAGTGAGTGATGCAATGTACTGTACTCTACTGTGTTGACGGTGCCGCTCTCCCACGGCGACATCATGCCTCGATGGCTATGTTTATAAGACACGCTGAAGTTTAGAGGCGAGCAGATGACACGGTGAACACGCACAATGGGAGAGCTCCACTAACGGCCGATCTCCCTCACACACACACACAACCAGCAACACACATTCTCTCAACATCTGCGCGCTCTTCATCAGCCGGCATTGGAGACGAGGCGCTCGGGGCTGCAGGAGCACTTTCCTTCTCCTTTCCTCTGCACCCCCCCCCCCCCCCCCCCCCCCCCCCCCCCCGCCCCTCGATCTCCCTCTTTCCATCCTTCCCTTTCTCTGTCTGAAAGGTTTCTGTGAAAGGCCCCCCGAGATGAAAGGCTGCCCTCAATGGGAGCGTGATTGCAGAGACAGCGCTGGCGGCCTAAGGTGCCACCAGAATTGCTCACTCAGAGGCGCTCCGCCCCACGAAGATGCGCAGCGCCATTGTCCCCGGTTTGCGCGAAATCAGACGGATGCTGAGGTCGACGGTCTCTCTCCTGCACGGATTTATATTCCAGCGGCACGCATGCAGCATTTGTACGCCGGAAATCACATAAATATGAACGCCATATCACGTGGAGATGATGTAATGTGAAATGACACACAGTGGAGAAGCACAATGAGATCCGAACAGACCTCAGTCTGTAACGTATAGACACACACCTGCTGCATCATACCTGGCGGTTTCTGAGACGAGGGAATTGGTGTCAAGCATGCATACACACACACACACACACACACACACACACACACACACACACACACACGGACATACACAAACACACACACTTTTGTTGTTGCTGCTCTTCAAATCTGCTAATCTGAAGGCCTGAGAGAAAGCAGGACGAAGCAGACGACGTCTACTAAAGGATGAGACATATTGTCTGAAAACAGCCAGAACCCCCAGACAGTAAAAATAAATCTATATCCACCTCTCTCTCTCTCTCTCTGCGGCGAGAGCAAACGTTCAAAGAGAAATCAAGAATCACTTTAGCTTTTGTGGGCAGAAGCCACCAGAAAGGTAGATCTGTGCGAAGGGCGCTGGCATCTGTTCAGTGTTCGATACTTTGGCACAAGCCCCGACAGGCTCGGCACAGATAACACAACGCAAATCACAAAAGAAATGTATCTGGAAGATTAGTTTCATTAGATTAGTTTTCACTTCTTGTTATTGTTATAACTGTAAGTAACAGTAAGTGGACTTTTTTTGTCAGCCACACTCATCGACGCTAAATCAGCTCGACATGAGCGGCGTATCTCTTGTGGTCATCTACAACATAGCGCACCCGTGTCTGCTCTACAATAAACGAGGCTGCGGAACGATAACGCAGAGTGATGTCGCCGTAACGTCGGAATAAATCTACGTTTCTTTCAGGGATGGATGCAAAACATTCAAATCTGCCAATGATGTAATTGGCGATTAAAATCGATCGGATGTGACTGAAATGAACCGTGCCGCCTTTACAGTGTGTGTGTGTGTGTGTGTGTGTGTGTGTGTGTGTGTGTGTTTCTGTCATGAGACATAGCGTGTGAAACTTGTGGTTTCCAGGAGCTCGTGGAGTACCGAAAAACATCCCCGGCTCTGCTGATGTTGAACCAAACTAGCACAAAATGGCTCCAGCAAAACACTGCTGTCAAATCTGCAGAAAGAAAATTGCCCCTCTTAATCCCAAAGAGGATGTGCACACACACACACACACACACACACCCGAAACCTAATCACATATTTGAGGGGAAACAGAGGATTTTCAAACACAATTAGAGAAAATGCCTCTCTCCTCTCCTATCCATCGCCACATTTTTTAGCTCCAGTTCAATTAAAGTGATTATGTGTCAGAAACGTAAGCGTAATGCGATGATCGCGATAATGACGGTGGTGAAAAACCAGACTTGACTGTGTGAACGAGGCACAGGTGCAAAGCGAGACCCCCGGGAGGCTCCGTCCCGGAAGCGGAGGGGGTTTGTTACCGTGCGGGAGGGGGGGGGGGGGGGGGAGTACATTACCTAAAAATATATAATTTTTACTTAACAGGTGATATAAACAGAGATATGATATGTTATGAATTTAAATTATTATCAGGAAGGCGTGATTCATAGGCCGTCTTAAACCCGATGATGCTTCATTTATATCGATATAAAACAGAAAGAAACGGTGGAACCAGCAAATGTTCAGCATCCTGATGATGAATTGATTATCATAATGATATTCTTGGACTGGCTCAACGAATTATTATCTAATCATTGCAGAATAATAAAATGAAAGTGTGAAAAGACTGAGCAAAAAAGGCGAATACAATTGCTCGGATCTTAAAAATCTTTATATGCTTTAATTTAGAATAGAAAATATGTATATTTACAATACTTTGCTAAACGAGGCATTACAGAAGCAATGCATCAACCAATATTTCCATCAATCCCTGCCTCTAAAAACTGCCTCTCTGACACGTATTGACTACAAAGTGACAGAAAGCCTCACTTTTGCCTCACTGATTTCCCCGACATGACACGCAGTTCTTTCCTATCCCGGCCGCTCGGTGCTGCTTTGTGTGCCGCTCCCCACAACTCCCTACAGACTCCACCATCTTGCAGTGCTGGGAACGTGCCGATCGCTTCTCCCGGCTCACGGGTCGTAAAACGCACATTAAAATAAAAAAGTACGCTTGGCTCGAATCTCGATTCGAGTAACTGTTTTCGACAGCAGCCATTTTAAAGTCCATTAGTGCGCCGCCGAATTTACACATTGTCCCACTGTTTAATATACATGGACTTCCAAGGCGGTCAGTGGGATATATCTCTTAGATTTCCAGGCACCCTGCTGCTCCGGTGCAGAGTGCTGACCTGCGGGCCCACTGTGACCCCAATATGGCGGGCTTTCAGAGGGCGTGGGTCAGAGCGAGGACGTGGAAAAAGTTACAAAGTCCCACAACAACAAAGCCTCGAGTGTCCCTGAACTCTTCCTCCGTCAACAGAGCGGGGGGGGGGAATCGATACCGACTCACGCTACGCCCGGGCAGAACCAGGTACGTTCGACCGTGGAGACTAAAAAACAAGAAAAAGGAGGGGGCAGCGATAGCAAAGGAGGAGAGGAAGAGAGGCACTTTTTGAAGGCCAACGCTGCTCCCTATTGTTATGAGACAGCTCCCCAGCCTCCCTCCACTGCACAACGCTGATGTTCTTTCCGCCCGTGACCTTCTTCTGTTAGATCTTGTTGCACTCTCTTTCCAAACAACTAATCTATTGAAGAGCGCCGGCAGAAATGATTAATCTGTTTTAATCTGGTCCACGTATTGCTTTCAATCACGTCCAAAGTGTCATAAATTACCATAACGGCGCACAAAGTTAGAAAGGTTAAATTAAGTCCGGAACAAATGGGGAATTAAAGAAGTTGCTGCACCGCTTGGCATTTTCACACAAAGCTTCCGTGAGTCGTGAGTCGTGAGAGCGAGAGATGTGCAGGTGACCAACATCCCCGAAGGGCTGAGTGACACCTAAAGGGCACAGCTTGGCTTCCGCGAGACATCTGCAGCACGTCTCATTAGTATTCTGCTATGAATCATTCACAGCCGGCTGTCGTTATCGGCAGAAGGAAGGGGGGACACACGGCGAACCCACACACCCACACAAAAAAAATATATACGAGACAAATGTTCAAAAGAAATTCTGCACAATTATGGATAGTAAGATGCATCTGTGTGCTGCATCTGAAACGGCTGAAGCACACAGATCTCAGCGGAAAATTCATCACGTCTGCCATTTTTTTCAAGCAAAAATGCCAAAGATTCGCTGCTTACCCCCATTTTACATAATTAGAGATTTTAAATATTTTGGTCTTGGGCAGTTGGTTGGAAGAAAAGAGTCTGGGCTCTGGGAAATTGGGGTTGTAATCTTTCCCTATTTAATGACAATTTTGAGACTAAATGATTCATTAAAAATATATATATAATCTCACGATATGTTGATTGATTTTAAAATGATCCCTCAACTATTTCCTCGATAAACCATTTTGTCTATTAAAACATCAGAAAACTGTAAAGATCGTTGATTACAACTTGCTGGAGCTTAAGGTGACGTCTGCAGCAGCAATTAACCATACATTTCCTTTATTGATTAATCAATTGTGTTTTTAGTGAAAAAGGTCAATCACAATATTCTAAGATATCAAATGTCTTATTTGGTCCAACCATCACTCCAGAATCCAAAGATATTCTATTGATGTAATGCAAGGCAAGAACAAGCACCACATGACCTCACAGGAAGCTGAAACCATCAAATGACATTTTCTTTTTTTTGTCCAAACAACAAAAACATTCACGAAAAATATACATTCACTTCACGCTCATGGAAAACTAGGAAAAGCATCAAATCTCTTATTGTTTAGGGGTGCAGACAGCAACCCGCTGGAGAGCAACAGAGAAGCATTTAACACTCTTTGTTTTGCCGACAGCAGGTGAGACCTCGCTCCTCCAGGAACAGTTTGTGGTTCACGTGCACGAGAACCGAACCAGAACCGACTGCTAATGCGGGGACGGATCAACGTCAGATGAGATGGGCAAAAACTACAAAAACGCCACTTTGCGTCCTCCGCGTTTCACCGCCGCCCTCGACATTGATCGTCTATAGGCTCGCACTTTACTAAGGAGAGCTGCTGCGACAAACAACAGCTCGGTCGATGGTAACGTGGTGAGTTGAAACGGATCTGTCGATTTGTGCCGGACTCGGGCGCCGAGTCAGCGTTTACCCACCACTCAAGTCCACCGAGGGCTCTATTCACTTTGTGTTTTTGCGTGCCATGCAAAGTGAGCCAAAGAATATCATTGTTGTTTCATTGTACACACACACACACTTATGTGAACACACAGAATTATCCTTTCTCCTAGCAACGCTTCAAACTGTATCCACGGGTGATTTTTTTTCTTCGCCGTTATATAGTTGCACTCGACACGTGAACGCAGACGGTGGGAGAGAAGCAAAGTGAGCAGTCGTTTAATTTCAAAGATAACAGCGGGGAAGACACAAAGCAATAAGGAGGAGTCCACAGTGGCTTCTGCCAGCTTTTCCACAGCACGTCCTAATGAAACTAGTAAAATACAAACTGCCCCACAATGCATTGATGATTCTTACGCAGATATGAATATTTGAAGCTTTGTTTGTTTGTGGGTGAAACTAAAAATGAGCCGATGCCAAGACACCGCCTTCACAACCTGAGAAGAGGCATCAGATATGGGAATAAATGGATAATAAATACCGTATACAATATTCTTTATAAACACCGACTTATCTCTGACACCCGGCACCCATTTCCATTTAGAAATGATTTCCCTGCACGGATAGATTACTGAACAGGTCACACACAGAGAGAGAGATGCAAAGCGTCCAAAAAGAGACACAAAACACGAATCAGCAAGGCCGGTGTATTATGAAGTCATGTAAATGTAGAAACCGAAGTACAGAAATACCAAAGATGTTTTGAATCAGTCTTTAGTTTGGAGTAGTCAAAGTGACGAGTTGTGGAGTGAACTGAAAAATGTCCTACGTGTTACATTTATTGGTTGCGACTGAACGAAGTTGGTGTGTTATGGGCTGTGAAAGGAAAATGAATATTGACCGATATATTACCAGATTTAGATGCTCAAATGCTAACATTGCCATCTGCATCAGTCAGGTTATAACAACTACCAAGACCACTTCTACACGTCCGTGTCCATAATCTGCTCATGGAATCTGGGCGATATGCAACTCAATGAACAAATCCTCCATTTAGGACAGCGACCCATCTGTGTACCCTCCTCCATCTTCAGAGCATCTGTCTGGAGCTTCTCCCTGCAGCTCTGCAGTGGTGAGTACAACATCCCCGATGCCATCTAGAAGGTGGAGCTGATATTGCACTGTGACGGCCTTTGGCACCCTGGTGTGCCAAGAGGTAAAGGGAGGAGACAGAGCTGCAACACTGGACCGGTATCCATCCCACAGTTCCCGGGCCAAGCAGAAAACACATCTGCCAAAACAGAAAGGAGCCGGCTTAAGGAGCCAAACTACCACCTCTCTGCACGCAGTAATAATGGCCACGGAAATCTTGCACGAGAACTAAAATAAAAGGCAGGCAAATACACATTTATACGCAGATAAACATGCCAATGCACGTTGGCGTGCATCCACAGGGAGACAGAGGCCCAAGATCGCTGCACTGTGACTCCAAACACCTGGAAGATGAGCCGGGTGCTGCAACATGCATGTGCAATGAGGTTCATACGTGGGCACAAGATGAGCGTGAGTCGACACCGTCAGAGACGGGGAAGGTGTGTTCCCAGTGGGCAAAACATACGGAAGGATTGCAGAGTTTAAGAGCTTGTGTGTACATGAGATGAGCTCACCGTCATTAAGGGAAGCGTAAGTCTAAAACAAGAGAGGGAAGCACGCGCACAGGGTGTCGCGCGTCGTGACGCCAGTGATCTCTTTAATGTATGCAGGATCTAGCATTTGCACAGCCTGTAACCCCAGAGCCTCACTCCTCATAATCACGTTAGCGCTCGCTGCCGGTCTGCTTTCCTCGCAGAGACTCCACAGACTCAACAACCGGCTCCGCGAGCCGCCCGTTTCCTAGTAACCGTGGGAGAGAAGTGGAGGGCTTGATGGGCGGAGGTGCTCCTCTAATCGTCGGGGGGGGTCTTCACAGTTGTGTGTGTGCGTGCATTGATTTCTAATTGATTACATCAGTACGTTTGTATACATGGGATTTTTCTTCATTTTCTTCATTTTTCATTAACATCTATGGGAACTTGGGAACATATCCTGTGTTGCCAGCGTACTAGATAGCTAACACAAAAGCAATAGTCCTGCAATGAATTCTAGGTTATGCTGTTCACTTTATGTTTAACTGCTTTAAAGAGACGTTGAATGAACTGTATGGTCATGTTGGCAGCTATAGTTACAGTGCTGTTCAATTATACCGCTTTATCATGAGAAGTGCTTCTGATTTTGTCCACAGCATTAGCATCAATAAGGGTAGACTTTATATTAGAAACACCGTTCAGTATTTATCGGCCAAAATGTCTGCACAGTGGAATGACCACATCTGGAAATATTATGACATTTACTAATTAATTCATCTTTTCTTTATTGCTGGTTCACCTAATAAACTTGTTCATATTATTTATCAAATATATTTGTCAAACGTAGGAGCTCGTCGCCATGGCAACCTTCAAATGCCCTTGTAATAACCTCCAGGCCCGAGCTCAGACTTCAGCCGTGATTACCTCAGTGTGCAGCGCTCAGCAGCGCTCCGGTTATTGACCAAGGTCAAACATTAGCAGGCAACTCCTTGCTGCTGAAATTATGACCACCGAGTGAGTCACCACAACCACCAACCACAACAACAACAACAACGCTTCGCATACATCCAGACATATTCCTCATTTTCTCCTTATCATCCACTGCTCACTACAGTCACAGAGCCAATCCATCCTCACACTTTCTCTGCTCACAATCTTAGAAAATCTGCGCACAGTGTCCATATTTCTCCTCTTTCTGTTGCACACTGGCTGTGCTTCACAAATGCCAATGTCCTCACGCACCGTGCTGGTGCTCTTGGTTTCCCGATAATGCTCGGACTCAGGAGATGGATGCCACCCAGCTAATCGATCAAGGGACACAGGCAGCATCGGATGAACTAGTGGCATACAAGTCTGTCTCAGGGGGTACAAAAGAAAGAATAGAGATGACCTTTTCATGCTCCCCGCTCTAATTGTTCATGGCTCATCCTTGGGTTTCACATGCAATGTTTGCTCCCTATCAAAAGGAGGAATTCTTCTTTTCAGCTGAGCCGAACTTCGGGATAATGCAAATCCGTATCCGCTTCCCAGCCGGTTACAAGCCATTACATGTATATTAGTGGGCGATAAGGTTGGAATTGGTTTCCTTGTCAGAAGGGGAGCTCCGAGTGGGGGGAGAATGAGGAAGGAAATGAAAAGCGATCCACCAGGTTGCAGCAGAGCTTAGCCTTTTTCTTTTACTGCAGAGCACAGGATCCTCACGCGAGGCCGTGCTCAAACAAATGAGTGATTTAAGGAGGAGCGTACCGACGGTAAACACGATTGGGCGGTTTAAATGTTGATTGAGGGCAAAAGATGGGAATCCAAACTGTCGCCGAGCTCCGAAGCGGTGCAGACACATTTGAGGCTTCAGTTCGCAAAGTGATGCAAAATCTCTCATTACGGTTTGATAAATCAACCTTTAGTCCGGGAGTGGAGTGTCAAGCAGAGAAGAAGGGCCGATAGGGAGATGGCGAAGGACTCTATTGAGACCGAGGCCAGAATGAGATGAGGGATATTTGGATCCAGTCAGGAGCGGAAGGAGGCTAATCGGCCTAAAATCAGCGCTGCCTGCTTTGTATTCCGGTCTGAGCAGCTTGGGAATGGAAATCAGAAGTGATGGGAGGAGAACGTACGAGGAAACGGTGGGAAGAGACAAGACCATTGCGGCTTCTTCTAGCGCCATCTTTATTCACTCTCCCCACTTTCTTCGTCGCTCGCTCTCTCTCTCTCCCTCTCGAAGTTTTCAGGAAACGACCGTTTCTCAGTCGCTTCACAGCTCAGCCTCTTTGTGAATGAGTCTTTAGCCCAGAGGCATCTGAAATGGAAGCTAAATCCGGCTCTCCGCCGTAACAAGTGCACTCAGGTGTTGCCGTGTTTCTGAAAGTGATTCACCTCAACTCTCTCTGACCCCTTTTTAAAGCATTCAGCTGTCTTTAAATGGATATTAATAATCACACACACAACAACATACGTCTATGTAACCAACACAACCTTGAGGGAAGGAGAAGAGTGCAACGTGATCTGCATCTGCTATGTTTAGACTACCGATGTCCCGTGAAGGGAGGAAGCAGATGTACTACTGTGCCCCATTTCTACGGAATATTCAAAGCAGAGTGTGTGTGTGCGTGTGTGTGTGTGTGTGTGTGTGTGTGTGTCTGTGTGTGTGTGTGTGTGTGTGTGTGTTTGTGTGTGTATGTCTGTATGCGTATTGCTGACAAAACACCAGGTGAGGCTGAAATGGACGTCAGCCATCTTTTTTCCACCAGAGAGAGACCGGTTGGTTGTCCTCGTATGGACGCATTGGAGAAAGTAGCGTCCCGGTACACAAACTGAACTCATTAGTCTGGGGGGCAAACAAATAATTAGGAAGAAAAGAAATGTCTGTTTTGTAAGGCCCCCAAAAAAACATGCCTTTAGAAATTTTTTTAAATGACGACACTATTAGTATTGAAAAGTGCTTCTGATGTTTTTTCCTCTACATTTTAGAGATAAAGATAAAGAGGTTTTTATTGTCATTGTTATTATACAACGAAATTTCGTTTGGTGGCCCACATCTAGCCAGTAGCAGCAAACAACAGAGGTAGACAATGTACAAGATAAAAATACACAAGAGGAATAAAAAACCGTACTAAAGTAAAATGAAATGTGTGCGTTTGTTTTGATAGTGCAAGAGTATAAAAACACATTTTAATATGATGCAGTCCAACATTACCTGTTTTAGATTAGATTATACTTTATTCATCCCCAGGGGAAACATTTCTTTACGCAGCAGCAAAACATTTTTTACAAAAATACAATACAATAAAATATTCTTCTTCTACAACAGCACCAGCTGACACCTCAATGTTAAACTTACAGTCGCATTAACACCTTTCTGACAACGTCAACAGAAAAACTGTCCATTACAATCTTTTGTAAATGTAGAATTTGTGGCAGATCTGCTGCACTGGATTACATTAAATTCCACAGATGTAATAAAGAGGCCGGGAGTGCGCTTCAAGAAATCCTAATATTGCCCTGGGATTGTATTTAATTATGATATCTTTTCTTGGGTTGTGTGTGAATGAAAATTAAGCTAAAAGGAAAGCTGAAGAGCGAGAGAGCTGTTAGCCTAGCTTAGCATAAAGAATGGACTCCTGGTTTGACATCATGAGTTTCAGAGTTAACGAAGCCACGCCAGAGTGGCATTGATCTTTTTCTCTGCTAAAAAGTAAATAAGTGTATTTCCCAAACCGTCAAACTATTCCTTTAACCTGAATGTAGTCGAATTATTGAACTGACAGTTTAGTTAATTACAAGACTAAAATAAACGGTTAAAAAAAAAATTCTCTACACACACACACATTCTTCAATGAGCAGAAAGTCAGTTTCTAAAACACCGCGGGCAGGATTTATATGTTCAGATTCAGGAACGCTACAACTGTGTGAACATAAATAAGGAAGATGTTACCATCCGGAAAATACGTGGGATTATTCTGCATGCTGTTAATCATCTGTCTGCTGTGGAACGAGAGGAGAAGACGTTCCTATTTTAACATTTACCAAAATCACAATGTCATCATCTAATCAGCCTCACACAGCCTGGATTTTGTAATAAAAGCAAAGATTTTCACTTAAATAAAGTCTGTTAAGTCACGATCGAGCTGATGAAAGCTCTTGCTTTTGCCGTGTCACGGATGCCTGTGCCAACATTCTCGGGAAAAATCCCCAAAAAGATCATTACCCCTTAATGCTGCTGATGCCAACGAGAACCAAACGGAGATCTCGGAGATTGCAACTATAAAAGCCTTTTGTGCAGAAAAACTGACATTTCAAAAATCTGAAAAGGGCAGGAAATGTCATCACTGCAAAAAATAACTACCTCTTGACGACCGAATGTGAATATTTACCTCATTATCACCCAATGGTTTCACAAATTGATCTGCGCTGTAGCAACTGTCACGAAAGCAGAAAACAGATGCCGCTTTCAAATACAGCCCGGACGTGTTGCGATTACTGGTGGGCTACATTTCATAAAACGCATAAACTGTCAAATAGTCACACAAATGTTAGTTAATGTAAGTTAAATTGTTGTCGTTTACAAAACAACGCCACAAATAAATGTGGAAACTGTTCCTCTTCTTTCTCCTGCACAGAGTGCACAGTCAGCAGAAAGCTCCTTTTTCGATTTAGGGCCCATTTTGTTATGCCCGGCTACAAAACAACTTAATACGCGACAAGTTGTTTTTATGACTCACGCGCTGCAGCTTTCAAGGAGCACATTAGAGCAGCGATACTTTTCCAACAGATCGCCGAGGACCAACTGCAGCTTCGTGAGCCGGGAGAATCGAGAGGATAATCAAGTAAATATTGGCCTCCTGGACCCACATTGCAATCACTTTAGGATCGTGTTATACAAGCTGCTGTACAGTAATTACTACATTACATTCTGCCCTTTTTTGGAAGTCTAATCACCCAGATGCAGCCTCCTCTATGCGAGAACACAGGCACAGAATATTTACCAGCAGGCAAGAATATATTTTATATTCTTCTGCACATTCTTGCACTGTGTTGATTGTTGTTGCTTGTTTAATGTTATTGTTCAATGCTGCACCAGCCGCCATGACAAATTCCCTGTGTGTCAAAATATACTTGGCAATAAAAGGTTCTGATTCTGAAGTGAATGTTCCTGATAGCAGCTGGAGGAGAGCAGTTTTCTGGATGTTATTCGTCTTGCAATAAGTTGAAAGTGAGCCGAAGGCCGCAATCAAAATATTCTTCCTACATGTTTTTGTGAGAGACCAACAACCGGTGCCCTCGAAGAGCCCCGAGCGGCCATTGTAATTACGACAGGAGCGAAGTGTTATAGACGGACTATGTTTCCATGGGAAGAAGGAAGTCGGGGTGGACAAAACACGGCACATTAATTAACACACTTTGTTGTTGTTTTACCATGACGTGATCGTTCCCTCGCCTTAACCCAAGGGCTGTTATTGTAGGAAAACCAGGAAACTGAAATGCTCAATTTATGAAGTAACACATAAAGGCAACGTGAATAACGATGCCGAAAAGAACTACTGCATGTTTTTTCCTTAATCAAAGTGTTTTTAAGAGTCGTTTTTGCATGTTTGACTTGATAATAGATGGATAATAGACTAACTTTAACATTTAACAGACCGACCAGTGTGCTTTTAGAGGACAGAAGGTCAACAGTAACCAACTCAAGACTCTCTCTCTTTCCTTTGAAATGTTCTCTGAAAAGGTTGAACTAATTGAAACTGGAGGAGAATTATATTTAATTGTATCAGAGACCAACCAACCCTGTACCACTCTTTTCCCCATAATTTATACATCAATCACTTTCATAAAACAAGCTTTCTTTTCTTTTCTTTTTTACACGAACGGCTCATATTATTCCGCCCGTCATTATGCAGACATCAAACTCGGCCCTGCACGTAACCGTTACGCGGATACAATGACGTTTGATAAATGGATGCAATATTTAAAACGCTTGCATCATTAACGACCTTGAGGGCAAAACTAGTGCGATTACCACTGCAGCATCGAGAGGCTCGTCGTCGAGGCCACAAACCACCGGAGAAAGAGATCAAACCATCCGCAAAGAGTTGGACTCGAGGAATTTCAAAAGTGGAAAAGAGAAAAGACTCTCGAATGAGATGTGATCATTTTGATCACAGAACTATGATGTTCTCTGGAAGCGTGCCTCCGTCGGTTTACCCCCAAGACGTTGGCTCCTCTGTTCACCGTCACATATTTGCACACATACATGCGGCTGCACGTATGTGAGCCAAAGCCCTGGTGCATTTACTGCCTGCCGTGACAAGGACACTGCATGAGGCAAAGCTGACATGAGGACCGGCTTTGCTGGTTTGGAAAGAGAGGGCTGGCGTTTGCCCATCGCCATGCGCTCGACCGCCTTCGTTGCATGTGGGGTTGCGACCCCAGAATGCGTCCATCCTGTGCATCTATGTCACTATTTTGTTTGGTAGATTTACTTTATCATCTGATTCCGTACAACTCTGACAACGCTATATATTCCCAGCAGGGTCAATTTACTTTCGGAAATGTCCTCAGAACATGCAGCTCCTCCTCTGCCACGAAACATTGCATCATCGCCAGCCAATCACGAGGCGGCATTCGTGGGGCTTTGTGTGGCACAGCCGAGCAGGTGCGTAAGTGCAAAACATTGACTTCACAAACACACCGAGCTCCACACTGCCGTCAACGAGAGATGCTTCAAGGATTCGATCAGCTGTGGACATTTACTACTAAAAACTCTGATGTTATGATATATTTTATGACACGTGATCTGATCCTCATTTAAATAGACGTCGACCAAAAGGACACGACATGATTAGTTTGAGGTTGTGTCCTTGCATTAAAGATAAATGTCACACAGGACCATGATGACATAACCAGGGACAGTCCACCTGTCTATTGTTTACACATATTATCCTCTGTAATGAAAAGATAGTGAACAGGGTTCACTATCTATCAGGGACTGGGTTTCCAATCTATTATCCTATCTGCTTATCCTCCGTGATGCTGTCTTTGTGTAGCTTATAAGCAGTTGGGTACGAAGTATTATGACATGAAAATTAATTCATCAGTGTCAGAATTATGAACTCACGAGACAGAGTCTCCAAAGGTTTATCCTCCTTCATCCGTGCCCCTACAGTACATCCATCCGCAGTATTAAATGTGTCATCGTTTTGTGAACATGTCGGAGTCAACGCAAAGACTAAATCCACCACATTTTCTTTAAAATTAAAACATAAGATAGAAAATACAGCGAGCCACTGAGGCAAAGAGGTCATCACAACACCTCACACACTACGTTCAGCCTCAGTCCGAATGTTACAGTTCATATTTAGTCAATCCCAGCGTGTTACCGTACAAATACATCCTATTCTTCATCGCGCCGTCACCTAACACCCACACCATCTGCATGTCTTGGCCAGTGTTCTCCTTCCACGCGGTGGAACATCACCTCACCGTGCAGTGAAAACGGCCTCTCGCTGCCAGACACGGCGCTGCCTTCGCCTCGCCAGAGAGGATCAGCAGATAGATCGACATGTGTGTTGACATAAACCTCGGCTGAACATACGAGGTGTAGCACGGGGGAGGCATAAAGCTACCAGGATCTGCCGTGTCTGCAAAATGGTGACATTACGATAAGCGTTGGCTAATGCCGGGCTCAACGCTTGACTCTGCTTAATCTATTCTCTACGGTTTAGCCTATCAGTTCAACTCTAATGGGCTTATAAAGATGCTTCTTTTGGCTGTGATAGGCTGTGGTTAAAACCAGACTTCTTCACTGGCCAACTTGGCAAAGCTAAACCTGGACTGGATGACTCCCCGGTGGCCTGAGATGAAACAGCTCACACATCAGCATGGCCTTTGGCTGCATTAAGTTGAATTAGTACCACCAACAACATCCTGCATACCACAGGTCCGGACAGGTAGAAATCTTTATATGGTAGAAACCAATTATTAAAAACTGTTTGTTCTTTGATACAAATTAACTCAAGCTTCAACATTCGTGCTACTCCATTCCACACAAATGGCTCAGTATTCAGCCTAATCCACGTCTAAAATAGACATTGACGACAGACAGACCTCCAAGCTTTACAGTGATGAAGCAAAAATAAATCCAATAGACACACAGACCTCTGGCTTTGTGTACAAGGTCTCATGACACTGCAGCTTGTGTTTGCCTCCACCTGAGCCTTGAAACCTCGAAGAGACCTATAAAACAAGTCTTGGAGAATGAAAAAAAAGCCCAAAACTGACCAAAGAAGTTGAGGACATCAATATTCTACTGCAACCACATCTGAGAAGAGGCTCACAAACAAACAGGCGTAAAGAGCCGTTTACTATTCCACTGTTGAGCCTCATCTACACTCAAACACCGATCAAAAAAGAATGATGTTGCTGGCCGACCTCAGCGTCGCAACTTACCGATCCATCTACGAGCCAACCCCTTTTTGGTCTTTTGTTCTTTCACACTTCCTTTCATTCTCTCCCCCTTTTTCATATCCTCTATTTCTCGCCCTGGGCCCTCTCTCCCCCCCCCCCCCGATATAGCTACCAGACTGTCCCTGGGTGAGAGGCAAGCGAGGGACGAGGAGGAGGAGGAAGAGGAGGGGAGGAAGAACAGAGGGAGGAATAGGTGAGGGAGAATGAAGAGATAGTGGGGGGAATTGAATGTTGATGAATTAATTCTGAAAGCTGTGCGGCGGCTCTGCCCTTTTCTCTGAAAGTGAGCGTTCGCCCCCTCTCCCCTCATCTTTATTTCTTCGCATCTTGATAGAAGATACTCTTCCTCTGTTGCACGTCAAGATATATACGCCTTTCGACCCCGGCAGCGTTTCAACACGCCTCATGTATATTTCATCTTTCTCACTTTAACCCCCCATGCTCTTTGCACTCTTTTCTTATCGTTTGCCTCCACGCTTACACTCCCCCTCTCCCTGAAAATGCAGGTGTCACACATGGACACCGATATATACAGTGTAGCGAATGCAGAAATATAGAATATGCATGTGTGCATCGAGCAGCAAATATGCCTCTCACCAGGAAACAGAGACCGTCAGTGCATTTAGAAGCACAACATTGTCAGGCTGCAAGGCTCGCAGCTGGTAGTTAACAAAGGGGGTTGTTAAAGAGAGTGAAATAGAGAGATTAAAATACAGATACAAATAAAAGAGGGAGAGCGAAAGAGAAAGAGATTGGTTGTGGGGCCCCGAAGGGAATATAGAGAGAGCATCAAATGAAGGAGTTGACCCACCCGATAATCATTTACAATATCATCCCCCATTCACTCAAGGCAAAGCTGCCTAGTTCCCTCATTAGGCTCATCGTTAAAGCTACCAATTATTTTATTTGTCTGACTTTATTTCTTCTCTATCTTGTTCTTTTTCTCACACACACACACACACACACACACACACACACATACACACGACCGCTTTGCTTCCAAGAAGTCTTCAATGTGGTTAACAGAGGCAGTTTGCAACCACCACTCCATCACACACAAATAGGGAAGCACAATCACACCTATCTCTCTCTCTCTCACACACACACCCACACACACACACTCACATCCACACCCACAAGCTCCACCTGCTTCACTGATGGTTCTTCTGCTCTACACGCCTCCCCCCCCCCCGTTCTCATTGCTTCAACAAATGGTGCTTCCACCCAGTGTTTCCAGCACCTCATCCTCCGGCCGACTCCCTATTAACCGATGCTACCTAACAGCACCGCTCTCCTTGAGCGATGCTGTGCTCCCCGAGCCCTCAGCCCAACCTCCATCGCTCTGCTCTCACAGAGTGTAACAGGAGGGCAGCCGGCTGGTCGCGGCAGCACAACACGCAGAATCAAACAAGGTACCTGCTACACAAGTATGCAAGGAGAAAAAGGGTTGACATGCCTTGGGATGGTGCATTGCCCATGCTGCGACACGGACCGCTGCAGCTGAAAGTGATCGCGTTTCCTGTTCCCCCTCCTCTTTTTTTTCCCTCTCTCTCTCCTCCTCCCTCCTCCTGTCCCTCGCTTTCTGTTCTTCACAAAGCGCCGGGTCTCTCCTTCCTTGTGCCGGTCCCCGCGCTCCTATTCGTTCCTCTCCTTCTGCCGTCCTCCTTCCCCTTTGTCTCTCTCTCGCTCTGGCTTTCTCTTCCCCTCCGCTGGAAACCTCCTTCGCGAGATGGCTGTGGTCCAGCGGCGGCGGCGCTCCTGACAGCACTGCGCGTGTGTGACTGCGAGCACGTGCGTGAGTGTGTGTGTGTGTTGATGCGGATGTGTGTGAGGGAGAGGTTGAGCGGGAGAGCCTTGAGAGTGTGTGTGAGAGAAAGAGAGAGAGAGATATGGGCGTACTCTTCAGCAATATGAGCCGTGGTAGATTGTGCATGCCGGTGCAGGGATGCTCAGCACACAACCAAGAATGAAGCACACATTTTGCCCATGATAAATTCACACTCCCTCACCCACTCTCTCTCCCTCTCTCACTTGCTCTCTCCATGCCTTATTTCCTCCCCATTACTCATTATATTCTCTCTCTCTCTCTCTCTCGTTCTTTCTTAAAGACACAGGCGGCGCGCTGCATTGCTACACGCCTAGGGCACATCTCATGATATGGTAATAAAGGGGAGTCCAGGGACATGGTCCTGTGTGGGGCTAGGCAGCTGAGCAAGCAGGGGGGGGGAATGCTTTAAGCATCTACTGTACCAGGAACAGGGGGAGGGTGGGGGAGGTTGGTGGTGCAAGGAGGAGAGAGAAAGTGGAAGGGGAGAGAAAAGAGTGAACACTTGAAATATCCCCAGGTGACAACAACAGCTAATGACGAAGCCGTGTCGGGCCTTCAGGCGAGGTTGTAACAGATTGGCATGGCAAGCGGAGTGGCAGGTGAGACCGGCGAGGACGCCGCCAAAGGAGGGCAACCTCAGCATCCGTGTGCCCCCCCTCCCTCTCTAGATGTTTGTTTGTAAGCATAAATTATTGCTCTTGTGAATCCCGACCGACCATCACCTGCGCTCACCAACAATCACACTCCAGCAGTAGGTCAGAGTGCGGCGTTGAGTCAGCTGTTCGTGAATGCCCTTGAAACACAATGAGGAAAGATCCATACCGAGATCAATCATGTGCTATACTGTATCTATACAGTATACTGTATCTGAGAGAGGACAGAAAGGAGCTACAAGAGGCTCAGGGAAGCGAACAGATGTAAAACCCAAGATACATAGCGAGGGTCTGCGCTGTGTTGTGAATGAGAGAATCTTTCTGTAAAACAGAGAGGCTGTTCTTAGCTGTATAGCTCATCGGTGCTGATGAATTAAGAGAGCAAGGGGAGGGGAGAGAGAGGGAGAGAGAGAGAGAGAAAATAAAACGCCAGGAGATGGAGAGATAAAAGAGGATGGAGGTTCTCTTCATGAGGAGAGGGATGAATAATGTATGGTGGGGCTGCACATGACTTACACAGCACCACCGGCCCGTCCGTCATGTCCAGCCGGCTCGCAGGAAGAGGAAACATCAGCCTGTCAGCCGGCGCCGGTCCTCTTGAGCTTAAGAGCAAGTCGGCAAAACCTGCGACGGCAACAAAATGTACACGTTATATTCTTAAGTTGAGTGTTGAGGGTGAAGTTTAAAATACTCTTCCAGATGTCAGTGTCTACCCAAACAAAGACGCTACAAATATAAACACCCCTTTGTTTACAAGCGTCGTGGAATGCATCCCAGCTGATTCAAACCTATAGGTGATCCATGTAATCCCAATCGATTACATGTATCTATAATGGCGCGTGTCTGCTCCCGGTGAAAGCATTCATTCCCTTCGGGGAACGAGCTGCAGCTGTAAAGCCCACGATCCTCGAAGTGTGGAAGTATTTCAGACAGAGGCTCCATAAACTCTGCAACTGCTTTAGAAAGTGAACTACATCGTGAAAGCCCGAACGATGTTCTGAGTGCTGAAAAGAAAATCTCAAAATGTCTTGAATCAAATTAGATTTAATGTGGCAACAAGTTAGATTTAATTTCCCTTAAAGAGGGAAATTAAGTGTTTGCATGGGGCTAATAGGTTTCTTGATAAGTACCTTAATTACAGAATTGGAGGCTATGCTTGGGACAGTCTACTCCTCAAAGGTCGTAAATCTACAGGTATTTACTTACTGCACTTCTTTCTAAACCGGAACCCAATTTCCCCAACATCAGAAATGCTCTTCACTAATCGCATCATCTTGCGTCAGCACTCTTGCACTCTTGCAGTAATATGGCATTCAGTCACAGTTGAAGGAGCCGATGGCTCCGAGCTGCTTTGTCAACACTTTAAAAAGAGAAGCTTCTCTCAGAGACCGAAACCAATGATGCCTTCAGGTGATCCTGGTCAAAAAAGGTACTTGAGTGTTCCCAATCAAGTTTGTCTGATTCTGACTCTTTTATATTGCATATTCGCCGATACCTAAATCTGTTCACTTACAGCGAAAGATATGCAATGTTGATGAATATCTGGACATTGAAATAAACAAATAAGTGCAGCCTACGGACTTTGACACACTGTGTGGCAGTAAATTGCAGCAGAGGTCACATCCTGCTTATGTGCACTTTGACCTCTTTTGCTGGCGGACAACAAACCAACATGAAAAGGTTGCCGCCACCTACTGATCTGTTAGCTATGAGGCGGCTAACACAGCTAGACGGCAAAGAGCCGCGATTAACTTCGTAAGAATACCGAGAAGAAAATACATATTTAATACATCTGTAATGCAAGCAGGCTGAAAATATGAATAAATATGATCTTTTTTTAATCCCTAGCTTCCATTACTTACTTCATGCTGTGGCTCGCTCATTGGTCACATCCATGTCTGTTGACGTTGAGCATGTGCACTTGGCAAGCAATATATATGCCAATTTAGAATTTCATTACATCTCATATGCCATGCTGTGAGGCTGCATTTCATGCTATATAGCCAATAGCCAACAGGTCGAATAGATGATCGGCCCAAGGAGGAAATCGTTGTCATATTGAGATAATTGCTACAATCTGCAGCATTAAACAGCACATTACTGTCCGATACATAGTTTAGGAAAACGACACTGGAGACTGTGCGGTGCTGACGCTTTGCCCGTAGGCTTCTATAGTTTACCAAGAACAACGCTGCTCTTTGCAGAGGTACGACTTGCTGAGTAAGAAGCTTCTGTGGAGCCGATGAGCATGCTCTGCCACTGCTTTCTAATAAAATGACATCTGCTGTTTTATTGTTAGCTCCGGAGCTGACCGTATTGCAGCGTGAAAACAAAATCCTTTTTTTAGATATCATTTTTACAAGTTTTATATTCATGGTCTTGAAGCTATGGTTTGCTCGTCCCCGAGGACACGAAGGGACCCAGTTCATCCTGGTTGTCCTCCTTCTTTCTCTCCATCTCAGCTGTGAGAGCTCATCGACCCAGAAACACTTCAGCACAGTCTGTGGCACAATAGATCTGCCCTCGCTTCACTGGAATCTGGCCATCTGAGGTTATTAGAGGGAGGCAGGGGAGTTGGGAGGAATGTCAATGGCAGCGTGGCTTGGGCTCAGAGAGACAAGACAACCTGGCCGAGGTGTTCTTACTGTATGTGAGACAGCAAAGGTAACCGTCGACCAAATAATAAATAATTAGTCTTTATATTTAAAGCTGACGGTTTCAGTGGGTGGTCGTGGTTTTCATTTCAGGAGATATTTACACTTAGGTTCCCCTAAAGCAGTGGTTCTCAAACTGTGGGGCTCGCCCCTCTAGTGGGGCACAAGGGGAAATGCAGAAATACCTTATTGAGAACTTCACATATTACAAAAGTACACAGACATAAAACTAATAAATACACTGCAAAGTGCCTGTACCTTCGTGTTTACTTACGCCGTTAACAGGTTACGCCTGCGCGACGGACAAGATTCTTGGCGACTCGCCAGGTTCCACCTCCATGAGATCGGCTTTTCTGCTGTTGCCCTTCAAAACAAAAGCTCAACGTTGAGCATGAATTGAGAGTACAGGTTGCACGTTATTGTTGTTTTGAAAAGAGACGCAGTGTAAAACTCTTTATTGACAAATATTTGAACTTGTTTTGTTTAGTTTTTCACAGGTTGCACTTTTTATTATCTTGAAATTATATTTAGTGCAGCCCCAATAAGCAATTTGTTTGCCAAATATTATTTTTTACACATAGTTTTTTGTTCTTGTTTGATGGAGAAATCTGGCTTACTTGAAAGTGATTGTACTTGAAAAGCACAAATGGAGGAGTCACAAAAAGGGATTTCAATAAAAAAAAGTTTGAGAACCACTGTCCTATGGGGTCCTGGTTCTGTTTTGCTCTCCTCAAACCTCAAAGCGCGATGGCAAGGAGGAGGTGAAGTGCAACCGCCACCTCCCTCCTTGTCACCTCCCTCCTTGATGACCTTCGTTAAAGCATGATTGTGTGCTAAAAGTTTAAACATCGTTCTTTGGATCTGGGATCTGTTTACACCACAAGAACAAAAAGCAGCTGCGCCTCTTTTACTCATCTTATTTATTTTTTTTAAAGGACTCATTTGTGCCCCCCAAGAAAAAAGAACAAATTAAAAAGTTTGATTCCAGATGTTACTGCTTTCTGAAAGCAAAAATGTAAATGATTCAATCTTTATTTGATGGTAAACTTCATATCTTTGGGTTCTGGTCGCATAAAACCCCTAGTCTGTCTTTTTGTTATACATATTATGTTTAACATTATTCAAATTAAAATCTTTTGGCTTCCACCCATTATGAAAAAAACAAGATAATTGAGACAAACCTCGTCATGTTTACGATGTGTACTTCCAATTAATTTGTTTACTTGAGCAATAAGTTCTTAATAGATCGGCCTTTGTTCAAAGTAAGTATCGGAGAGAGAAAGGCGATATATTTGATATTTGACTCACCAGTGAAGAGTCCGAACGCACCACTTGGACCTGTAGAGGTCGTACAGGTGACACTCGTGCTTCTTAACCGGGCATCGAACAGTGGAGCCTCCTGAGTCGTCGTCCTGATCGCCGTCTTCCAGCGGGCGCTTCCTCTTCCTCGACTACGTTTGCACTGGAAGACAAAAACACAACAAATAAAACATTTACAAACATTTATTTAATCGTCTCGGATTGTTATTGAAAGGCTGCAGATAAAAATAGGAAAATATTGTCGATTAATTTGATTTAAGCGCTGAAGAAAAGTTGTTTTTAAAAGAATTGCCTCTGAACTCCAACTTATCAGATAATAAATGAGACATTACTTCCTATGTGGAGGTAAAATAAACAAATTTATCAGCACTTTAAAGTCATAAACAGAGCAGATAAATACTTCCACAGTCTGACTACTTGGATTAAAATGATATATATAAATAAATATCAGAACAAATGGATATTATTTGGAAAACTTTGAATTCATACTTGTTTATTATCTTCTTCCACAATATTTGATACCAATTCTATTCACATTTAATCCACCGAGAGACAATAATTTATCAATCTATCAGTTTGTTTTTTGCACAATACATCAAAAGCCCGGTGTGCACCAGGCCGGCGGTGATCCTGAGAGATGAAGGCGCGCGGATGCAGACGGCGGCCTCCTTGGTGACAGGATGGACGGTGTCCGGGCCGTAGACGTTGGCGAAGGACAGGTGGAGGTGCCGGCTTTTCCACAGACTCCGCTCCTCCACCCGGCCCCTGCAGGAAATAACAGAGGGGATTAGAGATGTTCTCTCTCTTGGTGTTGGTTCAGGACTTCTTTCTGCAGACTTTTAATGACATGCTTCTGGGTAACATTAAACTAATTTCTTCAAACGTTTTTGGATCAAAATTAATCACATTCGCACGAGAACTTTAGTCCTCTAGCATCAGAAATTAAATTAACACAAGTGCACCAATGTAAACTTGTATTTTATTTTGAATGTTAAAATGCACCATTTATGACTTAAAATCAAACCTACAGTGCTCCATGTTTGACAGGCTGGACGGATATAGGATTATGGGGTGGATGTATTTGTCTTCACATTAATTAATAGTATACATGCAAGTATGTTACAAAGAATGTGTATTTATACATCATTACTGTTGTTATTTGTTGCACTGAAAATGTTTAACTATTATTATTTTTATAAATACATAATTTTTTTATTTCAACTTTTTAATTACATTTTTATTTCTGACGTGATTTTTTGTGTGTAAATAACTAGACGTTATTGAGTCTTTTGAGTGAAGTCACTAGAATTCGGCCTCCCCTTCACTGCTAGGGTGTGTGTGAAGGGCGCTCAGTCGACACGATGCCAGCAGTGAGAGAGCTGTATTCTGGTTACGGCTCCAGGTGACTGTTAGCACGGCACCAGGGGTCAGCTCAACACAGGAGGGGGTGCTTCCCATTGGAGGAGTGCCATTTTGACTGAAGTTGTTAGCTTAGTGGACTCAATTACCGAATCTCCTCCGCGAACTGCCACCTTAACGTGGTGGAGGAGTTTGAGTGGCTCAGTGATCCCGAGAGCTATGTTGTCCGAGGCACCTAATTAATTTGCAGCGCTTTAAATAATAATAATAATGCATTTGATTTGTAACGCATTTTTCACTCAAAAGAATCTCAGAGTGCCACCGAGCCAGTAAATAGTTAAAACAAACTCTAATAAAAAAAGAAAATAGCTAAGCTGACAGTGATTTAACTGTCACAAAGTCAAAAACGCCTTCCTGAATAAAAAGGGTTTTAGGCCAGTCTTAAAAGAGTCCTGTGTCTGTGTTGCTCCTACGCGGTCAGGGAGCAAAAGGCCCGGTCACCCATCGTGCAGAGCTTGGTGTTGGGGACCCGGAGGAGCGAGCTGTTTGTGGAGCTGAGGGTGCGGGTGGAGGTTTGGGAAGTAATGAGTTCTTGTAGGTATGGAGGTGCATTTATGGGTGAGTAGTAGGACTATGTATGTATATATACATACATACATATACATACATATGTATATAGATAGATAGATGCATAGATAGATGTATATAGATGGAAGAAGTGTCACCCATAATCCCAACATAGATACAGTCAAACACAACACATCCATCATCTTTCAACTCTGCCCCTCGTAACATACCACATATGCATGGACAAGCACTAATGCACGCAGTTGCGTATGTGTAATTGTAACCTTCAGAAAACTACCCAATGACAATGTATGTGTAGAGCTACCAGTGCAGCATGTAGGTCTAGGTACAAAGGGAACCGGTGAGAGGTAATGTGAAGGTCAGGTCTAAATGTCCACAATGATGGATATCACTCCAATACACAGTGAGCCAAGACTTTTCCAATTATGTGACCAACATTTATCATGTAACCATTTTAAACGTTGCAGAAATTCAGCAGAGTTACTGCTACTAAAGCACTTTATATGTCATTTTGTCCAGTGGAGACGATGGAGAAAAATTGTTTATTGTAGCCAATGAGCCATATTCAGTCAACCAGCTCACAAAGAGCCATAATAAACATCTGCTATTAAACTGCATTAAACACAAAACTAGACACCAGATATAATGTGGAATCTATGATTGGCCAGCGTGTCGACTCCTCTGTGGCCATTCCTCTGCACCCCTTAGGTGGGGTGGGGTGGGGTACGAGGCTTAACTGAGAGACCTGCCAGCTTGCCCGGGTCAAAACAAATTTCACTTCAGGTTAGTAAATCTAGCAACTCACTCGCCCGATTGTGGTAGAGCTGAACTGGTCCCCGATCTTTTAGCGGTCCGATGACACGGCTAAGCGTCAACCAACTTAAGTTTTTTTATTTACTCTGTTCCGTCCCGTCTAAAGAAATGGTGTAAGCCAGTTCCCACTGCTATTTAACAACATAACTGCGGACTCTTAGTGAGACTCGTAGTGAGAACATAGCACAAGGGCTGAGCCCTTTTCGCTTCCCTCTTAAATCTGTTGAGGGTGGCACATGGGCAGTACTGATCGGACACTCACGAGAAAAAAAGTGGCGGGTTAAGACAAAGCTTGTGAGCCGAAGCGCAAGCAAGCACTTCAATTACTTTAGAAACAGTTTAATTTACTTAAATAAAGATTAAACAATGGTCATTGTTGTTTGCATACAAAGAAAATTAAAAAAATATTGCGTTTCAACGGCTCTCAACATGGCGACGCCCGAGCCAGCAGCGTGTAGCTAACGGTGCTAATAGCACAAACTCAATCAAACGCGCCGACAGAGCTAACGGGGTTCAACTGAGGGGGAACCAGGAAGATGGCTAGTGGCTGCTTCGCTTACCGAGGTGAAGCTGTCGGTCGGGACAACGTTATCAGTTGTAACCGCCGGATGAGAGCAGTGCAGTGGCGACCGTGAGCGAACCAGTGGGGCACAATCATGCACTAAAAACACGCCTGGCCGGCCCGGCAATGTCAACCAAGTGAGGAGGAGATAACAACACACACATAGAGGAGATCAACACAGATAACAAGTGGAGACCAATGTTTTGCCAGCGGTGTAATGCAACTATGTCCAGATCTGGGACGACATGTATCTACACATTAATAGTACAACATCTTAAGAGATTTAAGTTGACAGAATATAAGAAAACATTGTGATGCTGGTTTTGTTCAGATTAACTGATGCCACGAATTATAAATAGATTTAACGGTCCCACCTGACAAACAACATTGTTAATTCTGCCTTCATGTTCATGCATCAGTAAACATTATTAAAAGGGACATTCTGCTAGTTGCAATTTGCTGATATTACCACATACTTTTCCTTTAGTTAGATATTAAATGCAGGGCTTTTACTTGTAATTAGGTACTTTTACTTTACTTTAAATCATTTAAAAACAAGCAAGTAAAATAAATAAATTCACAATTGCTAAAAACTCAAATATAAGCAAGATAATAGCAGAAGCTAGCATACTGATGTTAGCCTTATAGCTCGCTAAGCTAACGTTAATTTGAACTGTTAACATAAAAGCATGAAGACGTCCACGTGAGTAATGTGACAAACACTTAACTTAGTGTGTTGTAATTAGGTACTTTTACTTTACTTTAAATCATTTAAAAACAAGCAAGTAAAATAAATTAATTCACAATTGCTAAAAACTCAAATATAAGCAAGATAATAGCAGAAGCTAGCATACTGATGTTAGCCTTATAGTTCGCTAAGCTAACGTTAATTTGAACTGTTAACATAAAAGCATGAAGACGTCCACGTGAGTAATGTGACAAACACTTAACTTAGTGTGTTGTAATTAGGTACTTTTACTTTACTTTAAATCATTTAAAAACAAGCAAGTAAAATAAATTAATTCACAATTGCTACAAACTCAAATATAAGGAAGATAATAGCAGAAGCTAGCATACTGATGTTAGCCTTATAGCTCGCTAAGCTAACGTTAATTTGAACTGTTAACATAAAAGCATGAAGACGTCCACGTGAGTAATGTGACAAACACTTAACTTAGTGTGTTGTAATTAGGTACTTTTACTTTACTTTAAATCATTTAAAAACAAGCAAGTAAAATAAATTAATTCACAATTGCTAAAAACTCAAATATAAGCAAGATAATAGCAGAAGCTAGCATACTGATGTTAGCCTTATAGCTCGCTAAGCTAACGTTAATTTGAACTGTTAACGTAAAAGCATGAAGACGTCCACGTGAGTAATGTGACAAACACTTAACTTAGTGTGTTGTAATTAGGTACTTTTACTTTACTTTAAATCATTTAAAAACAAGCAAGTAAAATAAATTAATTCACAATTGCTACAAACTCAAATATAAGGAAGATAATAGCAGAAGCTAGCATACTGATGTTAGCCTTATAGCTCGCTAAGCTAACGTTAATTTGAACTGTTAACATAAAAGCATGAAGACGTCCACGTGAGTAATGTGACAAACACTTAACTTAGTGTGTTGTAATTAGGTACTTTTACTTTACTTTAAATCATTTAAAAACAAGCAAGTAAAATAAATTAATTCACAATTGCTAAAAACTCAAATATAAGCAAGATAATAGCAGAAGCTAGCATACTGATGTTAGCCTTATAGCTCGCTAAGCTAACGTTAATTTGAACTGTTAACATAAAAGCATGAAGACGTCCACGTGAGTAATGTGACAAACACTTAACTTAGTGTGTTGTAATTAGGTACTTTTACTTTACTTTAAATCATTTAAAAACAAGCAAGTAAAATAAATTAATTCACAATTGCTACAAACTCAAATATAAGGAAGATAATAGCAGAGGCTGGCATACTGATGTTAGCCTTATAGCTCGCTAAGCTAACATTCATTTTAACTGTTAACAAACAAAGCGTGAAGACGTCCGCGTGAGTAATGTGACGAACACTTAACTTAGTGTGGTGAAAGTCCTCGTGCCCACTTGACCGTGGGTTTGATGCTGGTTTGAAGCTAACATGAGGGGTGAACGGAGATGGGGAGTGAATAAATGTTAGCAGGTGAGCTATACAGAGCATGAGTCCGAGTGGGGAGGTGTGTTAGATTTATGTTACGGGGTATACCGCATGTCAGGTGAGGGGTGACTTTTTTATATTTATATTTTTAAAAATCCAAACACTGTATGAAATATACAAAATCTGAAATAGTAATATTTTTCGACTGACATTTTATTAAAACAAAATTTGATAGCAAAAAAAACCCAGATTTAGACCCAATTCTAAATGGAAATAAATCGATCTATAAGCAAAGGGTTTGCATGGATCAATTCAACTGGACCCCAGGAATTTAAGGATTTAGTTCAATTTAGGAAGAAACTGTTTGTTTTTTTGCATTTGCAGTTTTGTATGAACAAAGACCACACCATTGGGAAGAATAATATTTGGTTTATTTATTTTTTGCAAAACCCAGGTAATTGAGACGCAGAGTGCAGGGTGAGAGGGGTGCTGATGTTGTCTGCATTGAAAGAGAGAGGGAGAGGGAGAGGGGGGAGATAAATTCAGTATTTTATTGGTCATATTAGATATTTTTTACATCCATATATAAAAATGTGTTCTCTGCATTTAACCCGTCTTTAGGTGCAGTGGGCTGCTGTGAAGCGCCCGGGGTGCAACTGGGGGTTCAGTGTCAGACGACCACTCTCCCCATGAGCTACAGCCGAGCTTGAAATAGAATTAAGAAGAGAGGAAGAAGTACAAGTACCTCAATATTATATATAAGTACAACACTAGAGGGAACGTACTGCGGATGGCGGTGGCGGCTCTTTGGGGTTTAGTGCCTTGCTCAAAGACACATTCATGTGGGAACCTGAGGAGGCAGAGATCAAATCACCAACCCTATGATTAATGTGTGAACTACTACACACTCACAAGTCGAATCAATTGTGTTCACACATTAATACCTCAACGAAAGGATGAAGGGAGTACAGTGAAATGTATATACACCGTGGTAATACATTTGATAGAGTCCAAACTAATACAATACAATGGTGTACTGCGTTTATTGGCAACGATTTATTCATATTTAATTATGTAGGGTTGTTATTTTTTTGTGCACACAGCAGACATCTTTCTCAAACTTGCAAGACCACAGAACCGTGATGAAATGACAGGGTTCTTGGCCTCAGCGTCACTCCACTGCCAATCAACTGGACAAATCCTGTGTTTCCATGGCGATGTGAACTACTAGAGATGACTTGCCTTTATGGAAAGGTGCAGTCACGGGTGAACTCTTTTTTTCCTTTGCCGTGTGTGGGTGGATGGACAGGATTTAAAATACCGGCTCGGCCACCGGCGCACTGCTGAGCACCTTCTGTGGCTTCTGCAAAGCCAAGTAATAAAACTACGTTGCACGCGCTTGTGGATGCAAGATGTTCCAGAGAAAAAGAACAGATCGACCTGCACTGTTGCAGTAAAAGGGACCACATATTTATATTAACACGCATAAAAACCCAGTGTTTTGGTCATTTATTCTCCTCAACATTTACCCCAATTTGTAAAACTGATAAGAGACGACGGAAGACCTTTATGTGGGACTACTTCTTCTTCTTCTTCTCCCTCCCACCTTTTTACAAGTCGTTACCAATGTCCCTCTGATTGATCTTCACGTGGATCGTTGATGCAGCTGGTCGATGGAGAACAATGGAGCTGAGCCTCCGCTCCCCTGGGATGGAGGTCATTGCTGCTGGAAGAAGTACACTTATTTAAGTAAAAGGAGCACTACAACAATGTCAAAGTATTCCACTACAAGGAAAAGCTGTATTCCTAAAACCACGACAGCGGATTTGTTTCATGGATGTAATACTCGACCTTGAAACTGCACCCAAGTACAAGTACATGAGTAAATGTACTTGATTCCTTTGCACCACGGGAGGTCACGGAGAAATACTAACAATTTGAGTGCAAAATGGGGTGCTGAAAAATCGACATCATGATGGGGTGAGCGGAGGGTTAATGTGCTGTAAAGTCACACATCAAGGTGAGATTCAGGGTAAAGCAGCGAACACCTGCTGACAGAGGTCAAGTGTAGCGCAGTGTGTGTGTGTGGGGTGTGGGGGGGGAGTGTGATTCCACATATCCTATTAGAATTATTTCAGGTCATTTCAGCTTTATTTGACGCGTGAGAGAGTGAGGGAGATTATAGCAGGAGGGATGTGATGGTGAATGTGTTGAAGCAGTGAAAGGGATTCAGATCCACGGCTCAAAGCAGGATCTTTCAAATATAAATATATGACCAGATCAGGTCATGGAGCATTGTTGTAATTCCAATATAAAAGGGCAACCTTAAGCTGCTGCAAGGTGAGGGATGATGTGCCTACAGGGAAGTGATCGTAGGATGCCTCTGTTCAATCCAAGAGCCTCGGCAAAATAAAAGACTGTGTCCCCAGAATGTTTGCTCCTATCTGGACGGAAACCTGCATCACCTACATCACAGTCTTGTCTCCATGCTCACCCTTCTCCATGACTACTCAGTTGCTCTCTATAAATACATAAGGTGCTGTTTCCAAGGTAACAACTCTATGGAGAATTGGCCACCTGAAATCTAGATGGGAGGGGGGGGGGAGGGGGGCAGGGGGGGGGGGGAAAGGGCAAGCAGCGGTCTGCTGGCTATGCGATTATTAGGAAAAGACCGTGCAGCTCTGTGGCCCCATCAGTCCTCATTAGCCCAACATGTCATCCTACAAGCTATACCTTAGACCTGAGAGAGAGAGAGAGAGAGAGAGAGAGAAATAGAGAGAGGGGGGTGTCTAAAAATGACTCCCATTAGTATCTGGTGTAATATTCCTGGTCTACCTTGCATATGTTGCCTTCATCATCTGTATTGATAGTAACTGTGTCAATAAAGAGCTGTCCAATCTACCATGTGCATGATAGTATATTATTAAAATAACTAGTATAGCACTACTTTTCTGGTATATGCCTTTTCCTCTTTTGGTTGCTTTATTTTGAAAGTATATCCCTCGCTGCTTCTCCTCTCAAATTACTTTAGAATCATAACTGTTTGCCGCCCTCCAGTGGTTACAGTCAAGAAATGCAAGACAACATTACATTTGTGCATAAAATATATACATATATAAATAAATGTATGTAATCTAATTGTTTACAACATTTTATTAATGTATTTATGTTAGAAATGTAGAGCCTTGTCGAGGCAAGTTGCTTGAGTGAAGAAGTTAAATGATCATCATTCTATAGAGGTATATTTATATAAATTGTATCTGTAAAAATAACCCTGATATCAAACACTATATGTAATACACTCCAATAAACATTGTGGAACAAATACACTCTTTGTGAATCTTTAATTGGATCTCGTTTGACATACTTAGTGGCGGACAGAACATGAGGAACATGAGGATGTAACATCTCTGCACTACTGGAGAGATGATGGTGGGAAACAGAACATCTTCCCTTTGGTTTTGCACGGTCGAAGCAGAATGACTACGATGTTACTGCTGAAATTACCCTCAGAGAAACTAATCATCACAGTTAGTTCACCAAAGGAAGAATGAAATGAAGAGTGAGAGGATGACGACGTGTAAATACTCGACTTTTAAAAAGCTACAGATGCTGCCAGATTATCGTCTCACTTCAAAACAAACGTTCTCATGAACAATCGCAATGTGACGGTGGATTTATCGATATATAACAAAGACAGAACTCTTATTGGAAACACCTGAGGACAGATGTGGGTTGTTTTACTGAGCAGGAAAACAAGACCCGAAAAGGAAACTTACATCTTCGATAATGTCGACAACATTAAGAAAAGAAAAGATGGCTGATTAAACCTAAACTCAAAATTTAACAAGCTTAACAAAATAAAAAATATATAGAGAATTTCACTCTTAAGTATCTGCACAGTGACAAAAGTATTTTCCTAAATTCAAAATGCATTGAGCCCCAATGTCACGTTTCTTTTTTTATGTGAACTTTACTATAAAATAATTTTAAAGGATTATCTGTCAAGGCATTTATAATAAATGTTTTAGTCGAACTTTGGGAGGGGTTATTGTCCACGGGGTCGTTGCAAACGCTGACGGATTAACCGCGTGTTGTGCAAATTAAGGTTACATAATATAAATAAGTGCAGGGGACGCGCCCTAGCCACATGCGGGGGCGGGGGGGCGGGCGGGGGGGGGGGGGGGGGGGGGGGGGGAACTGCTCCGTCGATCTCAGCGAAGCACAATTTTGATCGAGAGCACGTTTAGAAAACACGGCAGGCAGCGGCCTCACGAGCATTGCACTCAAAAGACTGCATACCCTAAAGTAAACCAGTGTGCGTCAGCAGTAACATAAAAACAATTTAATAAATCAGAAAACAGAATCAAAGAAGTACAGACACTAGAAAATAAGACGACTAGTACATGCAAAGAAAAACTCCATTTGGATGCAGCTGAAACCCGCACAGCACCGCGAGGACGCACCTCCATACATGTAAACATACACTCTTTTTATTGGCTTTTTGACACCCAGTCATGGTGGATCTTTGTATAAAACACAAGGCCACCTGAAAAAAAAAAAGAAAAGTATACAGTTATAAAAGAGGGATAACTTGGGGTGGGACTGAATTAATTTTAATTTAAAAAAGCTGGAGACATTTTTTTACGGAATGGTGGAAAATATAGAGTATAAAGCATCTAGTGTTCACTGCAACAGTCGGAACTTAAATGCCCCAAAAAGCATAATTTTCCAAAGAATCTGTACCGATCTGGGACGTCATGAGCAGACGTAAAAACCTGAGTGAAACAGGACTCAACCTCCCGGGTCACTCCTTCCTTTGTGGAGACCAGCGGTTCTGGATGTGCCAACACCGGAGGAATAAGGTGCATGAACGTTACCACAACATGGCTGCTCCCTCTCACGTTCACCCATCCAAAAGTACACACTCCCACAGGACGCTGATGCTTGGGAGCACTGGCCAAAAGGTCAAAGGCTTCAGAGGAAAGAGAGGAAAGGAGAGAAGGAGACCAGGATCAGTGCAGTCTACCGTCACACTGCAGACAGAGGTGACAGGCGGGAGGCGGAGGGACGGATCATTTGGATTTCTTGAGCTGGGCGGAGAGCCAGTCGAGACCCTCGTAGAGACCGTTTCCACCCGTGGCGCACGTGGCCTGGATGTACCAGGAACGCAAGCGCAGGGTTTGCAGACCCAGCTTTTCTGTGACCTCAGCTGCGTTCATGGCGTTGGGAAGGTCCTGAAAGAGCAGCAAGCACAACACTAGATGAACAACAAGAGAACAGAGCAACCGGTATTCCCCCGTTAGCATTAGTAACAGGCCACCTGTTAGAGGCCACCTGCAATCAGCCATTGCTTCATTAGTATCATGAGCATACGACTGATCCCATATACTGGATTTGTATCAGCGCTCATTGCAATATTGCAAATTTATAAAAACAAATAGAATCAGTACTTGTATGTAGATCCAGGCTAATGCTATACAGATTATTATATTTACCTGAATATTGATTAAATATGTATAGATGTAATATCTGACACCATGTGGCCGACTAAGGCTCAAACAACTTATTTTTCAGAAGTTACTAAAAGACATAAATATATTACGTTTATGAACTCAGATTATTGACATCATATGACAGTTTAACAGAGAGTACGACTTCTGAAACTGACGAGGCGCTAAAGAGAAGACCCATCCCTTGATCATAGATCAATGGCTGATTGATCGTCAATAGGTGTCCGGTTCTCCCAATAATAATCAACCCACCTGTTTGTTGGCCAACACGAGCAGCGCCGCGTCATTCAGCTCCTCCTCCGCCAGCATTCGCATCAGCTCATCCTTCGCCTCACCGATCCGCTCCCGGTCATTACTGTCCACGACAAAGATGATGCCTGAAAAGGGAAAACAGGTGAGCTTTGTATGAAGGAAGAGGATGAAGGTCTCCAACCAACAGTGGGCTTGAATACCAGACTTTGACCGGCTACGTTGGGAAGTCTCTCACCGTCTGTGTTCTGGAAGTAATGCCTCCAGAGCGGCCTGATCTTGTCCTGACCGCCGACATCCCACACTGTAAAACTGATGTTCTTGTACGACACCGTCTCGACATTAAAACCTGTGGAAGGAAGGGAAGAACAAAGGAGGTTTGTCATCTTGGCATTGGGGAGTGACAACTCGCGAGGACGAAGAAGAGGAGGAGAGCGCTCACCGATGGTGGGGATTGTGGTAACAACTTCTCCCAGTTTGAGCTTGTACAGGATGGTGGTCTTTCCAGCAGCATCCAGTCCTACCATCAGGATCCTCATTTCCTTCTTGCCAAACATGCCTTTAAACAAGCTGGCAAAACCCCCCATCTTGGCTCAACTGCAGAAGGGAAAGCAATAACGACGTGGTCAGGTCTCTATGAAATATAAAATATGGATGCAACCCTGTAAACCAGGACAGAGGGATCATTAATTAAGAATAAATTAACCTTTAGACACTGATGCTGCCGTTTGGCTGACCTGAGGATTTTGCACAAGCTACCTGATATAAATATTGAAGGTCCTGATTTAAAAAAACGCTGAGTTTGTAAGATTAAATTATTGATGCGATCCACTCGAGAAGACGAATCACTCTGCTGCAACAACGAATACACCCGGCTGCACAGCGCCGGTACAGAGTAAAAGGATCTTTGGGTGCAGTGAGAAAATTAAATTTGGGCTCGTTATCAAGTTGCTCACTTAATTATGGCCTGCTGCCACCACGTCTGTCAGCTCATTACCAAGCTACCGATGGCGAGTGCCGAGGTAACTATTGAATATTACATCAATTAATGTCCAGATACGGTTTACATTTTATTCAATAATTCTACTTCTCTCCAGGGTTTTTGCAGGGTTCACCAAGTCTTTGTTAAAGGGACATTTCACCCCCAAAAATCAAAAATACATATTTATACCTGTCGTGCTATTTATCGGTCTAGATTGTTTTGGTGCGAGCCGTCTAGTTTTGGAGGCATCAGCCTCAGAGATGTCTGCCTTCTCTCCAATATCATGGAACTACATGGCGCCCAAAAGATACATTTGACAAACTCAAAAGCTTTGACTCTTAACAGTAATCATGACCAAGTTACTCAAATTAATCCACAGACCTTGTTGTGAGCAGTTTGGTATGTTTCATATGGATTATCTTTTTGATTTGGGGGTGAACTGTGCCTTTAAGACGTTTAAAGACCTTTTTTTTAAATACCACAAATATACAACACTTCGGATAGAAGAAGAATTTCCGATAACACAATCAATTACAGCATTGCAGAGTCAACTTGGATGCGCAGCAGAAAAGCAATTGTTGGATCGGCAAAATAAAAATGACTACTTCCCGTTTGTTCAGTTTTTGCAAAAGAAAATGATTTAAAAAAAAAAGACATTGTGTACTTTTAATGACATAACCTTCTGAAGAGGGTACTGAATGTTATACCTTTTAAAAGAAACTCAGTCTCTCTCCTGCATGCTCACCTCACTCTCTGGTTTTACCTTGTTATGTAGGAGAGTACTAAAAGACAAGTGTCTATCACCAAATTTAAAATGTCAGAAAACATCAATTATTCAATTATTTTAGTATTTAACGCAATTTATTTGCGTAATTGTAAACAATGATTATCAAAACAGTTCTGTTGATCAAGTAGTTGATCAGCTTTGTCCACCAGGCTGTTTTAGACTCCTCTGTCTTACTGCTGCTAATACAGAAAGATAGTTTTTTATTTTATATATATATATATATATATATATATATATATATATATATATATATCTGGTCTCAAATGTTGTCTATATTTTAGTCACTTTATTATCTGTTATGCCAACAGGAAATGAACCCCCAACATACATTCCACAAGTAGTCCAGTGAGTGCTGTAAATCCTGTTTCTACTTTCCTCAGCCAATCACCTGCTGGTATCTGATTAGACGCTGTTCCAGAGCCCGCCCTCTTCAGCTGCAGCCTGAACACAGCTGGGCAGAACAAGCCGAGGCACGATGTCCATAGATGTCAACAGACAGCGTGTCCTCCTACTTATGTGGCCTCAACTTTAATCTCCTGCTGCCATAATCATGTGGAATCAATCAGCTACTGTGTCCAAATAGTTCATTGTGGGTAATCAATTAATAATTGGAGTAATTAATTACAGGTACAATAAGTAAGGTTCACATGGATCTCCCATCTGGCCGGGCAGGGGAGAGCGGGAGGTGGACAGGATGAGGTAAAGATTAGGAGACTTAAACATGGTCCCTCTCTGGGCAGGTGTCCTTAAAGGCGCGTTTTGTCTGTACACTCATTGCCTCATGTCTAGAGTGTAAAGGGAACCGTTCAAGGCCTGATGTGCACCAAATAACATGCCGGTTTCAGCCTTGGCTTTATACCAATAGAAATGGAGCACCTTTGGCTGGACAATACAAAACAAATGGACTGCAAATATATGATGGGGGTTTGAAAATTGCTCACATTGTGTTGATTCAGATACTGACTAATGCAAGATCCGAACAAACATATTCATGTTGCTCAACGAGGGTTAAGCCGGTGCTGTTTATTAGCTGCTCCTTTAAAGTAAACAGGAATGTCAGGTTCAGGCTTTCGCTAAACAACATGCCGAAGTGTCATTTGAGGTTTTGGGATCATTATAGATAATTAGTTCCTGACGTAGTTCCGGTCGACGCCTGAGATATTTATATAACGTGAATTTATAGTCAAATAAAATGTTTAAAAAAACATAATGCATCTTGTGTTTTTGTCCTGAAGCTCAGCCCCATAAATCAAAAACACTGACGTGAGACTTGTTAGCTGACGTTAGAAGTGACGTTACGTTCGCCCGTTACGTTCGCCGGCTACGCCACTAACGTAACGTTAGTGTGACGTCACTCATTTAAAGCGGTGGCGACGTTAGAAAAGTTGGAAACTGCGAGCGAGATACTTTTTCTTTCTTTTTTTATAAAAAAAGGACGTAACGTTAAATTAGAGATTCACGTTCACAACTCGTGGAAGAAAACTCCGTCAACGAAGACTAAATTAATTATTCAAGGATAAAAAAGCCTTGAAAAAAAAGAAAGAAAAAAAAAAAGAAAGAAACTTCCGAGCGAAACTTTCACTTTAACGTTAAGGGGTCGCGGATTCACAGCAAACTAACGACGTTCACGTGTTTTTTAAATCTCCAGTTTTATTTAAATAAAACTAATGATCTCTATGCCACACTGATGTCACATGTTTATGAATAATAGTCGTACCTTCACTGCGCTTCTCAGTCCGCCTTCCTTCCTGGTCCTGTTCAGCTGCAATGAGGCTTTTTCCGGTGGCATCGCCCTCTGGTTCCTGTCCACTGTGGATATCGGGATTAACATTAAAATTGTGATCGTGCAAAATCAATATCCGTTTGAATCAGCACCGTTCTTCTTAAATACGGAGAACATAAAGTAATGTCCCGAACAATGTGCCTTTAAATAATACTTTTAATCACTCACTTCATACAGTCAGGGCGTTTGACCTAATTAGAGGAGTTTGGGTAAAACATGTTGAAAGTTAAGTCATATAGCTGCTCTACAGCATTGTATTAAAGTTAAAATGTGCTTATGGTGGTCTAGTTGTATTAAATCGTTTTGCGATGATCTATCGGGGGAGATGAGGGGAAGAGAGAGAGAGAGAGATACTTAATTATGGTTGCCTTCACCAACGCGTCACAAAGATAAAATGTAAGATATGTGTGGCACGTGCCATTGAGGACTTTCTGAACCGGATATGTGTTGGATGTGGGTGATTAATAAAGTGCTGCGGGTTCCTCCTGAACACACATGCGTTGCTTCCTTTGTTCCCTGAACCAAACCACCGGGTCTATTTTGTAGTGATTCTTCACAATGTTTAGACATTTTTATCAATCAATCAATCAAAAATAATCTATAATCTCAAACATTAAAAAAAAAAGTACATTGATGTTCAAAGATGTGATTTCTGTTTTGAATCCACTAGATGGGGCTACATCCATGGTTGTTTTTTCTCTGAAGGACCAATGAAGATTGAAAGTGCGCGGAGTGATACCTATACTTTATGAACATGAAGTGTGTGTCCTTTAATCTTTGGCTTTTTGGATTTTTAAAAAACTTTTTCTCTTGAAAACTGTGCTTGTTTGCTAGATTGTTGGATTGTGCTACTTTATTGCAATGATTATAATGCAATAGCTTATTGTTGTGGATATCTCCATGGTCAAGGACACTTCCGCGTGCAGGTGTGCTGTCCTTGCGGGCTAAACGGGGGCTCTGGTGGATCGAGCTGCAGGTTTTGGTTCGACGTGAGCATCCTGGTGACGGGGTACCCGGCTGTACTCGACATCACAGCAGGTAAACGCCGTCGTGTTGCAGCCTCGTCCACCTGGGTGGCGTTACTTACAGTGGGAGGGAACATACAGTAACAATATTGAGGGAATCCAATGAGGATGCAGCAAGATGATGCGCCCCCCTCCCCGTGCCTTCCCCTCGCCCCCAAAGGGCCCTGCCTCCCAGCGGACCAGTGGGCCCAAACGCACCGGATTTGAGAGTCTGTGTGCGCGTGGGGTCGCTTAAAGAGATGCGCCGACCAGACGGCACAGACTTTCTCCGTTGAAGAATCAGCGAGATGAAGAGCAGCGCCAACCCGGCACCATGCGCTCCAGGCTCCCACGGACCGCCTGCCTATTGCGCCTCGCTGCGCTCTGCATCCTCCTCTCGCACACTGCAGCATATTTTGGGTCAGCCGATTTTTACTTTGTTTCACTTGCTTGATTCACTTTGTTGTTTTAACCCCCAAAGAGGGCATCAAAACGGCGCGCACTATACCCGCTCTCGCCAAATTACGCACGCGTAATTGTGCGCAAACTATTGAAGTGCATTGCCATTGCGTTGCTCGAATCCACTACGGGTTTTTTGCAAATTGTCGTGATAATCTGTTGCAATAAACAATAATCATCACCGGTGGTAATTTAAAGATGCATCTCGAACAAGTTCATCTTAATCACGTGGCTTTACTGCGCGTTTTTTCCCCTGGATTTGTTAAACTGCCGTTCATTTGATAATTGTTTATTGTTTAGATATTATCATCAGCCAGTAAAACTCCAATTTAAATAATATTTTTTTTTCATTTACTGACGGAGTAAATTAACAGGTTCAGATGGCAGGACTGAGTAAAAGGAGTAAAACAAAGTCTACAAATTATTTTGAAAACAAATGTAAAACAAAATCAAAGCCTATAACTTGTATGCAACTCCCCGGATTTACCATGTCTCATATGTTCGTTTTCCTTCTTCTTTTCCTTTCCACTCCAAGGCTGACAGGTCGGGAGCCCTTAGTGTTTTTACCCGGTCCGTTTTCAAATGAAGCTCCGACGGGCAAGGCCCACCTGAAGCAGTGCGAGCAGATGACTCTGACCCGGCGGCAGAAGAGGCTGTGTCGCCGGGAGCCGGGTCTGGCCGAGACGCTGCGGGACTCGGTGCGCCTCAGCCTCCTGGAGTGTCGGTATCAGTTCAGGAACGAGCGCTGGAACTGCAGCCTGGACGGCCGGGGAAGCCTTCTGAAGAGAGGTGAGCCCGAACCGGCATCCAGTCAGGCGTTTACGTGTTCTTTTATCTTATTATATTAATGTACTTCAAATGAGACAGGGTTTTCTTTTAACCTCCATCGCTCACTTAGATGACAAGTGTCTATGAGCAGGACAACAATGTGATACATTTGCTCGTGGCAACATACCAATTTATCTCAAATCCGAGTTATTATCTGCAACAACAAAAGTAGCGAGAGAGAGAGAGGGGGGGGGGGGGGGGGGGGGGGGGGGGGCACAATTGTTTCTTTCTTTTTGGGGCCAAGACATGGAGGCACTTATCAAATATGATTGATGTCTATCTTTAATAACTTATTTATACTGATAGTGTATTATTATTAATGGGGCGATGCACAGAGATGTGATGAAATGTATCCGAAGTTACATTTTCATATAAAACCATGGAATATATCACAACAATTATCAGTGTTTTTATTTGGTTACGTCTTTAAGAATAGAAATGTAAACAAAATAATCAGTAGTTTGTGGGCTGTTGCGGCCACACGCTTTATATAACAACTTTAAACGGTTTTAGTCGTGCTGCGTCCGGAGAGATTGCTGGTTTACTTTTTTATATTTATTAGATATTTATAGTTTTTTCGCATATATGAGCAACTGTTTCACCAAAGCATTCAGGACACTAGGTGACTAAATCAGACTAACAGACTCAATTCTTTTATTCTGTTTTACTAAAGAAGTCCCTCGACTTGATACAACCACTAAAAAAAGGTTTTCTAAAAGTTGTGTACTTTAATACTTTTTTAATGACCTGATACAACCATTGATTATAGCTTCACTTGAGAAGAAAAATATATATATAATAAATCACCATATTGGATAACGCTCAAGTCCCTGCAGGTCTGCTGTGCACAGAAAATGCTTTATGCATATGGATATCAGTGTGGGGGAGAACATGAACAGGTCAGCATGGAGGTAATGAGGGAGTAGAAAGCCAAGAAATGTGGTGCGGTGGAGTGCGCTCGGGCCCTGTGGTTATTTTTATCTCGGGAAAGCGCCCATTCCCAGAGGAAAAGGGTGGCACGATTACCCACTTTCATCTGGGGAAAATCCTTCCTAGTCAAAATAATAATTAATTGGATCAAAATATACGGTGGTGACGGCTCCGGGCGAAAGCGAATAACAGTGCTTAACCGAAAAGGAAAAGGTCAGAAGAGGAATTATGACACGAGAAAACTTGCAGAATAATATTGAGGTCGTAAACCTTGACGACGTAATGAGCTCTTTGTAAACATGTTGGCTTAAGGTCTTATTCAGTTTCACCAAAGAGATGTTTCTGGTGGTAAACTATGATTTAATCCCTTAAGATATACCGTTTGGGTTTTGATTGGCACAAATAGCATTTAAACCAATCTAAATGTGTCTTTTTTTTAAAAACCAACCGATGTGCATTTTAATTTGCTTACACAAATTGCCCATTACATCGATCCCCAGCGTTCAAGGAGACGGCCTTCCTGCTGGCCGTGTCCTCGGCGGCGCTGACCCATGCACTCGCCAAAGCGTGCAGCTCGGGCCGAATGGAGAGGTGCACGTGCGACGACTCCCCCGGCATCCAGCACCGAGAAGCGTGGCAGTGGGGGGTCTGCGGTGACAACTTGAAATACAGCACCAAGTTCCTCAAGAAGTTCCTCGGCCAAAAGAAGGTCAGCAAGGACCTGAGGGCTCAAGTCGACGCCCAGAACATCAACGTCGGAATTCGGGTGAGTGTGAACAAAAAGTGCGGAGCAGAAATATCACAGCCAACCCCCCCGATAAACATCATCTGTACCTTAGCCACCATTATCTCAATTAGTTGGGCTGCAATTTTACATAATAATTACACACTCCCGCGCCATCAGAGGGTACAGAATTGTAATCCTCACCTGCATATTTCTCCCAGTGCCCGCCAGACAAACGCCCCCTTATTTGTTGCCCTTGGTGGATAACGCGGAGGCAGAGGGTGAGGCGGCGTAGCGGGGAGACAGGGCGGCGGTGGGATCGCTGGAGCCAGGTGTTCTCAGACATGATAAAGCTTGCTGTGTGGGCCTACACAGAAAATTAAAGGTCTCATGTCGGAGAGAACGATTATAAACGTGGCCCCTTTTTAATATACGAGCAAGCGTTTTTTTCTTCTTCTCCTTCCACTTACTGGATCCCTGTGCTCATCCGCCTAATGTTCATAAGCGCCACTGTGTGTAGCTCTGAGACGGGCAGAGGGCCCCCCCCCCGGGGGTCCTACTCCTGCAGCTCACACCTTTCTGGGTCGAGACGGTGGAGACAAAAAGAAAAGGCACAACAAAAAGAAAAGAAAACAGGAAGAAGCCGAAGGAAGCAATCTTATCTCATCTTCCACCGAAGTTAAATGTTTTCATCGCTTTATGTGTCCGAGAGGAGACCAGCGATCCGGGTTAAACAAAAACATGAAGTGGTCGGCGGCCCCCCTCGCCTCTCGGTAATGGTGCTCTGAAGCCCCTGAGGGGTTCATACCTGCAAAGGGAGGAACTGAGCAGCACTTCTCAACCCAGAAGTACCCTCTGGCTCCCACTGTGTGACCTGTCTCTGGCCCCCGCCAAGACAGCGGCTCTCAGGCTGAGTGATCGCGCTCTCATCACTGACCATCCAGCTTGGTGAACTATTCACCTAAAATCAGGGGCCACCGCTGCTAAAAAAACACGCACAAAAAACGCCGCTACAAATCTGTTTCTTTGGCACTTCTTTGCACAGAAATTCTTATCAATGTTTTCCATGAGCAGGCATGTACAAAGAACAGGGTGGAGAGATTCCACTGTCTGCACCGTTTGTCACCTCTGCCTCGGGCTTTAGGAAGGAGAGACAGGCGAGGAGCAGACAGGAGCTAGTTTCAACACATTGAGAAGAAGGAGAGAAGAAAAAAAAGACATTTTGCAAGAGCTGTCCAAGTGAGAAATGTGCGGTAAATGAAATATGACATTCTGAACAGTCCCCCTCGATCCATTATGTCAAAATTGTTGACTGAGGTGGACTCAAGGCACACTATCCGCAGACCACCACCCCTCACCTCCTACCCAGCCTGCAGGAAACTGTCTCACTCGGTCCAGATAGATCTCCCAGATAAGAGGCCGGGTAATGAATCAAACAAGGACTGACACTTTTTGTTTCCCCCACTCCCTCCTTTGCACCCCCACCCCAACCCCCTCCCATCTCAGGCGGTGAAGAGCGGTCTGAAAACCACCTGCAAGTGTCACGGCGTCTCCGGCTCCTGCGCCGTACGGACTTGCTGGAAGCAGCTGTCTCCTTTCCACGACACGGGGCGGCTGCTGAAGTACAGGTACGACACCGCGGTGCGAGTGCTGAGCGTCACCAACGCGGCCACCGGGGAGACGGAGCTCGCCGGGCCCCGCCGCCACGGCCAGAGCCTCCGCACCACCGACCTGGTCCACCTGGAGGACTCCCCCAGCTTCTGCAGGCCCTCGCGCTACTCCCCGGGTACGGGCGGCCGATCGTGCGCCAAAGACACCAGCTGTCAGAGCCTGTGCTGCGGACGCGGCTACAACACCGCCGTGCGCCTCACCAGCCTGTCCTGCCACTGCCAGGTGCGCTGGTGCTGCCACGTGGAGTGCCAGACGTGTGTGAGAGAGGAGGAGGTGTACACCTGCAAAAACACATAGCGGAAAAAAAGAAAATGTAGGCCGTGTGCAAAGACTTGATCCATTGGACATACTGGCTGAACTCTAAACAGCAAACACACTGAGGGGTCTCCCCTCAGAGGACGAGCTCCGTTCTCACCTGCATGTTATTCGGGGAGGAATACACGACGTGTAACATTGTAATATTGCTGGTTATCTGCTAGCAGCTCACTGTAGGTGAGGATGTTTTTAAACCACTCTGCTTTCCCTCTCGCTGGATGCACTGAAATCCCACTGCTGTGGGCCGGAGGGAAATGAGCCCTTCGAACAGGTACTGGACCGGACTGGATGTCGGCCTCCCCGCCCCAGGGGAGCTCCGGCAGTGACCCTGTTGTGTTGGCCTGTTTCCACTTGACTATTTATTGTATCAGTCATTGTGTCTGTTGTACTGCTGCTTTATACTTTAACCTTCTTGTTATTGCCACTGAGGCTAAAAATGGCCTTAAAAGGAATCCACCTGTCTGTCTTTTTCCGTCTGCTGTGGAGACATTTTAGGAGTTCATCTCTGATTAAACAAGCACTTACTGTAAGTTGCTCTTGCTACATATGATGCAAAGTTCATAATTAATCACAGACACTAGGAGAAGAATATATTTAGGTCTAAATATATACATTTAAACAGAATGGCTTGAGGGGTGCATGGTAACATTAACATTAACAGGGCTGTTGTGCAAGAAGACACAAGCCGGGCGTTTCAGTTGCTCTTATGGAAATGTTTATGGAAATCTCTAATGGAAGTCGCCTAATGTGTGCTCCACAGAACAAAGGGAAATACCCGCGGTAATAGTGAGAGAGGGAAGACCAAACAAAAGAATGATAAACGCTTAATATCTGAAAACACAGCAACCCCGCTCTTATATTTCTTCCACGTGCACTACGCTGTACTTTCATGTTTTAGAAATGGCCCGACTGAACCGTTCGGTCTAATTTAGCCACGTCTTTGTTCTGAATGCCTTTGAAGTGGGCTAATCGTGCTCCTTACTTCCCCCCCCCCCAATTGCTAATCAAAGAAATTCCCCATGTTTACTCACTTATCCTCACATGCAGGACCACTCGCATGTGTCCATGTGCGCGCAGGGGGGGTCAAAAGTGCACGTCGCACCCAAAGGCTTCATTTTATTGGCCAGTTTGTGTTTTGTTTGAGTGCTTCTGAACTGTATATATGATATGAATATAACTCATGCCGGGGCTCCAGGCGTATGTGGAATCGTAATTTTTCTCTACCTCACTTCATCTTTTTTGGCAAATATCAGTAAGATTTATGAGCTATGCAGAGTTATGCCCTGTCTGTCCTTTGTTTTAAAGGTCATCTTTTCGATTTTTTTTTTGTACAGCTCTTTTGAATTTGGTTATGCATATCAACACATCTCAAATGCTTTAAAAAAGAAAAGAAAAAAGTTTTTATCTTGTTGCATTACGCTCTTATTTAAAATAAATAAGATTGATAAACGGACATGCCTTTGTGAGAGCAATGTGTTTTTGTTGTGTCTCTCACTCACTCACACACGCGCACACACACACACGCACACACACACACACACACTCCACACGCCACAGCAATACACCTGCCTGAATCTCTGCACCCGGCATCACTCCAGCAGAAACCTCCTTTTCATCTGAAAGGTCTGTGGTCGCTGCATCAGCCTCAACCGGGCGGGCGGTTGGGTGCAGGACACGCACACAGGTGTTGTGCCTCGAGCCCAGCGCTGCAACCACGATGGCAATCACAATGACGACGACGATGACTCAGCAGAATGCCGAGCAGACCACTTGACCCCCCACCCCGGTCCACCGTTAGGGAGTAACATCGGGCCTCCTCCAGAACGACGATGGGAGACGTTTACGGGGCTATTAAGCGTGAATCATAACTTTCCACTCATTTGCTGTGAACCTGCAGCACACAGAGGGGCTATTGTATGAGGTATTTATAGAGTGTGCTCTTTTGATGTCGCTCTCTAATTACTGCGATTACACGTTATTATTCCTTATTAGAACATCAACCAAATACCCCAAGTATTGGAGGGAATTATAGGACAATTTCTAAAATTACAAAAAGCTTTTTTTTTCCTCAAAGGGAGCAGAAATCAGCAATTGTTATTAAACTGTGAGATGAGCCAAGTGTTAGTACATTTCAGCCATAATAGAAGGGGTTAATGAGAATAAGGCTCAAAGGTTCTCCTCATGTAAAAGAGATAATCAACTTACATCTTTCACATCTATCTTGAAATCAAACATTGTCAATTATGTATAGCTGAAAGTTACTTTTAAACTTTTGATTTATTTTTAAATTTTAAACAGAAGAGCACATTCCCTTGACATGTGATAATAAATAATAAATAAAAAATGACATTTTCACAGGGGGGTGGGGGGGATTTTCACAAATCTGATCATTGCTTGAAAAAAAGAAAATAGAGTGAAACAGAAAATTATTTTCTTTTTCGCACTAAAAATATGAAAATGAAAATCATGTACTTTTAAAATGTGGTTATTTTCAATATTTTCCAATGAATTGATGGATCAAGTATTAATTGATAGGTTGAGATAATTATCACGCTTCTAAAGTTAAATATACTAATTAAAAACTCTCTGCATTGGCTGAAAAACACATTTTCACAAAGAAAACAAGGCTTTTAAAAAAAATTATTTTGGGAAATTCTTTAGATCTGTGGTTTTCACTGGACAGCTACAATATATTGTTGTCTATCTAATAACAGCATTATATTACCAATATAAACCTGTGCTTGTATCTTTATATTCATTTCCCCTCTTAAACAATAAGGTTGAAAACCTCCGTCCAGTGATACATAAATGCGTCAGCCGGCAGGTCAAACGAGTTCATATGCCGAGACTACTGACTCACTATATTAACCTCATATTATAATAGTGCAAATCAATATTTAACTTTATTCAACGTGAATGCTGTATTTAAAAAAAAAAAAGAAAAAAGAAAAAGCCAGGCTGGACCGGGGTTGAGATATTGAGGAACATAAAGGAAAAAGATGAGGATGGAGGGATGAGAAAGGGATAGTTTGCGGCCCCCGGGAGGCCGATCCCCCGCTGCTGCTGTTGTTGTTTTATAATGAACTCCTAAAGCCTTCATTTCCCTCCTACTCTGAGCAGAGGGGGGGCAGCGATGGGGGCTGCTGAGTCCACAGCCGGATTCGCACGCACAAGCCCCGAGGGCGGCTGCTTTGAGCGGGGGGGGGGGGGGGGGCAGTGTGCGAGCTCCTGTGTGTGTGTGTGTGTGTGTGTGTGTGTGTTTGAAACAGTCCTGACAGGAGACAGGTGAGGGCACAGAGTTGTTTTTTTTTTGCATACCTGCCTTGTGCACACCTGTGGTCACTTCAGCAGGAGTGCGTGTTTGTTGTCAGGTTTTCCTGTGCGGGCAGTCGGCCTGCAGGAGCTGCAGGAGCTGCTCCCCTCGTCCTGCTTCCCCTGAGACAATGTAGGGGGACGCTGGTGGTAACACCACCTGTCTGCGTGGGCCTGGTTCAGGTAAAGGTTACCGCGCCGCCGCAGCACACTGGGCTCTGATGGATGAAGATGAATTGGCGTGCCAATTGTTTTGGAGATATGTATTATACTTGCTTTGCTTGGCAAAAGAAATATACAATTAGTATTCAAAGCGACATACATAACTTTCAGGTTTATACATCACTCATTTGCGTAAGAGCAGGAGATGTTAACTGAAGCGTGGTAAGCTCGGTCGATACTTTGCTCAAGGACACAAAGCGCAATCCCGTCCTGTAATCGGAACCTCGGAGCCTCGGGTCAAACATCTAAACCCGACAAGACTTCCGCCTCTGAGGAGCGGTTGCTCAGATAGCATCAGTGCATCAGGGCCTAATCCCGAAAAAAACACAGCACCTCGACACGGCACGGGGAGGACATTAAATGATGAGGAGAAGGATGAGGAGCGGCATTGATTTGGTGCAGGAGAAGAGGGAACAGAGAGAGAGAGAGAGAGACAGAGAGACAGAGTTGTGAATACGGCATGGGGTAGGAATTTGGAATGTGAAATGACTAATGCAATTGCTCAACCCACAACAAGAACATGCACTGCCTAGAGCTATGACAAGGCTGAGTGCATACCTCTATGGGGGGGCCGAGCGCAGAGGCTCCGGACCGGGATGGTGGCTGAGCTCCTCACTACGGCCGTGGAGAAGGGGTCTCCTTGTGTGATGCTCAATGTTAAAATGATGGATTTTCACCTGACGACAGAGATTAGAGAAGAGTACAAATGTATTACTGTATGAATAGTGACGTAATCAAACAAATAAAACCTCTATTTCTAGAAGCGTCCTGTTGCGTCGATCAGAGCTGAAATGATTAGTCGATTGATTGATCAACAGAAAAATCTAGTCGGCTTTTATTTTGATAAGACTTCAGCTCTTGTTGATTTATAATTTATATTTGAGTGAAACAAAGAAACAAAGAAATGGTGCTTCCAGTTTAGCAGTCTCGAGTCTTTTTGTTAATACATGAGCTTCATATTTGTTATATTGTGTGCATTGTTCCATCCAAAAACAGCATGGATAACAGCATTTGTTTTATATCAAGAATGTCGCCACCATCATTTAGGACTTTATTTTATGCCAGTTATTCAAAAAACACAAACATCGGCAGGTTTTCTTTGACTTCTTCAACATTTAACAAAATATCTTTGTGTTTTGGAGTTATTAGAAATAATATTATAAACAAGCAATTTAAAATATGTCAGCTTGGGGCTTTAGGAAATTGGCTCAACAATAAAGGTCATGTTGGTCTCCACAACTGTTGGATGGATCGCCGTAACATTTCAAGCAGACATTCTTGGTCCCCAGATGATGAACCCTACGGACTTTGGTGACCTTATACAAGTTTGTGCAGAGTTCGCTGTGCAGTGCCACTTATTTTGCTGCAGACATTGACCACCTTGACCTTGAGAGATTGATGCCTACATTGTAAACAAGAAACTAAGCACAGACTCAATAAAAGATCAATAAATCATTGTCATCAGGGTCCTGTCAAACTGGAACTTAAAGAGTTTCCTGAGACCAAATAGACGCTGCAGGATTTTAATCTCTAAAGTTAGTTGAATGTCTCGTTTCCAAAAAAACGTATCGGACTCTGTCAGAAGCCGGATGAGACGGCTAAAATCAACACACGTGTCTTTTGTCTTTGACGCCTTCGGCACTAGAAACGATTGCTCAACAACGGGACCGAGGGGAGTTTACCTCTCCAGTTAGCAGTTAGTGTTCGACATGAACAACAGAGGAGCGAGGACGCATCCCCGAGGATGTTTCGGTCAGCGCGGAAAAGTTGACCATTTACTTGCTGCGTCATGCGCGTTAGGAAGTCAAGAGGCCCAACAACAATACCGACGTCCAAGCCAGAGTTGGCCAGATGTGGCCACGCTTAAATAGCCGCCACCGTCCCTTCAGCCACAGCTGAAGCAGCCAATTAGCAAATGCTAAGCATTTAGCTCAAAGCATCTCAGTGCCTCGGTGCAGCCCTGACGAGGTCACGCTGTTGCACGCAGTACGCATTCAATTAGGAAATACTACTTCCTCATAACACCTGCAACTTGAACTTTGATCCCCTTGCTCATATATCCGCCGTGCAAAGGATTGTGGGTCAGATTAGGCAGAAAAGGCCTGCTGGCTCGCATACTGCAAAATGCGACCAGATGCAGTCGTACATCCCGGGAACCTTTGACAGACTACATTTGACGTACCAAGCATACCGAATCTTTATCTGGCACGCTCAGTATTATGGTAGTATTGATATTGGAATGCACCGTTGTTGAGTTGTGAGACATTCTTTGGACCAAATGATGAATCGATGAATCAAAAAAACCTGAATCAACAGTCGCGGCTGCAGCTCTCCAACGTTCACCACCTGGTGCTGTGGCCTTCTCACCAGTTGACTGGTCACATCGACGAGTCGCCAGCTGGCTTTTTTTATTCAACAAAAGTGCATGAAATCCTAAATAAGATGTTTCCAAGAAACACACTTGTCAAGAGGAGCAAAGACCAAAACAGAAAACGGTTCAATGAGGGCTGAACACTCGAGGGATGTGGCTAAAGACGAAGCGCATAGTACAAGAGTGCGCGAGTGCTTGTGAATTGATTTAGCACAGCAAAGATGACACCCCCCCCCCCCCCCCACCCCCATCCCCCCACTGGGAAACTCCTGGGGGAGGCTGTTCCCATGCTGCTCCACAGAAACACCTGCAGCACAAACAGCAGGGTTTACATTGCAGCCGCTGCGATAGGGCACGATAAGACCTCGTGCACCTTCATAACTGCCTCCCTGTGCTCAATATGTGGTACTCCTCTGCCTTTCTCTCAGCTGCACACACACACACACACACACACACACACACACTCCTCTGACCTCCATTACAACCGAAACAAAACTTTCCCAGATCAACAATATCCGATGGAGAGAAAACACAGATAAAGGGGAAGAGCAATGTGTCCTCTCAGGCAGCAACAACTCTAGACAAAAAGAAGGAGGAGAACAAAAAAAGGCTGGAATGTCGTCTGTGATTATTTATTTATCTACAGGCTGCACAATTATTTCACTTCGAGTCCATTCAGCGATCTGACTCATTAAGTCGTCACTGTCATTCAAAGATGTGCAACGATGTGCCATTAGAGGTACGTTGAGCTCCGTTGAACCCCGCACACTTACGAGAGTGCGGTCGCAGGAAGCTGTCAGGCCCGGGGATGCCGAATGCGTGCCGTGTTGCTGTTTGCATTCCCGTCTCGGCTGAGCCCGTCATCCCACCGCAGGGCTGGACGGCATCTCTCATCCCCAGAGGTCTGAGTGTCACAGGTGGTATGGCCACAGGGCTGTGTATGTGTGTGTGTGTGTGTGTGTGTCTGACAGCTGTACGATCACGCTGAGCTCTCCGAGGTCAGACTAAATAAAGCTGGGAGGAAGAACAAGAGCGGGAAACGACGAGGCTGAGCTTCTCTTTTTTTTCCGCGGACGATAAATGAAAAAATGAAAATGAAATAAATAAGGCTAACATTAAAGGAAATCAGTAAATAAATACTATTTGTGTATCCAGACAACCGACAGCCACGGGCAGCTTATGAAACAACGAAAGGCCCCTGGACACAGACATGGAAAAGGGCCCCCACCTCTCCTACACGTATAGGAGCAAGAGAAAACATGTAGTGCACATCTCCTCATGGCTGCTCTGTGTCTTTGTAGTCATTTTGCATCTCTTTATGGTTATTTTGCATCTCTTTTTGGCCTTTTTGCATCTCTTTTTAGTCATTTTGTGTGTTTCTGTAGATTAGCATTTTTGTCCTTTTCAGAGTTGTCGTCATGGCCGTCTTGTGTGACTTGCAGCATCTCTTTGTGGTTGTTTTGCATCTCTACACAGCTGTTTCGTGTCTCTTTGTAGTTGTCTGTAGTGTCTTTGAAGTTGTTTTGCGTCTTTTTGCATCTCTTTAGGTGTGCCACCTGTCTGGCCCCGCCCCTCTGGACCATTTTCCCACCAGAACCCACTGAGACACTGAGCTTATGAGTTTCTCCTGTCATCTCTGACAGGCTCTCATTTGCTTTCATTCTGCGTCTCATCACGGCTTCAAAGACAAGTGGATCATCTCCCCTCGGGGGGGGGGGGGGGAGTGAGAAGATCTGTGTGCCTTCAAAAAATGACTGGCATCCAAAAAATTGTTGACCCAAGGCAGTTTTGGCTCCTCATAATTGGCTTCTTCACTCTGTCTGTCTGTCTTGGGCAATCATTGGAGAGTTATGATGTATTATATTCCCTGGAAAACATCATTAAATAGGTTGTGTCGAAGTGATTTAACAACGTATCATTTTCTCTTGATGAACAAAAGAGTTGAATAGAAGGGGGTAGTTACGCAGCACACTGAGTGCTTTCTTCCTCTCCCCGACTCTTGTTGTCTCACCGGGACCGGGAGACGGAGCCAGCACTTCTTTTTTTGGGGTTCCAGCCGAAGCCCCGAAAGGAGCGACGCACCAGGAAGGAGCATTCTTTGAGGATCCAGTGAGGCGGCCACCAAGGCCGCACAATCCTCTAACAGCATTTCTGCATCTGGAACCTGCATTCAAATATACTTCAAAATCTACAATAACATGTCCCACTTTACGTGTTTTATCATTACAAGAAATGATTACATGTAAAGCACTTAAGTACAAATTCGAGGTACTTGTACTTTATGATACTTTGTATATATATACAGTACTTCAATGCATCACAGAAATAAGAGTATGTTTTCACTCCACTTTTCAGATTAAGATTTTATATGTAAGCATGAGAACAGTTTCTAAAAATATACATTATAGATTAATCATTACTAGAAGAAGGTAGCACTCACTTGACAACATCTGACATCTGACTATGTTCATAAATCAATAATAATATATTAAAATAATATATTATATCGATAATAGGCCTATAGGATATTCACAATACTTTAATTGGGGCCATTGTGCATTTTGCATTTTTATACCTACATTTTTCTGTTAAGTGATATTTCTATTGCATTTTATTTATTATACATTATATATTTATTATTTATTTATTATTTATATAAGTTATTATTGTAGAGCTCTAATTCAAGGGGAAATAGCTAAAAACCTTGCAATACTGGATCTGAACCAACATTTTGTATCTAACTTTACAAAAAGATTAATTTAAATCCCTATAAGAAAACATACACCGCATGCACACAAACGGGACGTCGCTTCCTCGTGGAGGTAACAACCGGACTTTGCACCGTGTACATGCATTAAGCGACAAACTGGGCGTGACCGCGCGCGATCTCTCGGTCAGTCGGAGTGACGTGATCGTGCTCCACACCTGGAGAATGGATTCCAGTTTGCTCAGGTGTGGAGGAAAACCAGTAAGCTCATCTCATCCTTTCCTCAGGGCTGAAAGATAAAGGACAGACATGGAGAACCCCACGACCTTGAGAGAGAGAGAGAGAGAGGGAGGTAAATGTGCCTCATGTACTGTTTGGAAATGGTTTGAAGGGGGAGGCCTTGTCTCTCCCTCTCTCTGCTCTGAGCAACAGGTTAAAGCTGTGCACATCCAGCCACCGCCCCGGGGATGTGTTATGACAACCGAAAACGGTGAACTGCGAGAGCAAGAAGTGGCATGAACAGACCTCAAGGTTTTTCTGACATGTTGGGGTTGGGTGAAAAGGACCTCTGTTGAGAAGTGTCTAGCCTGAAGATACAACCATCAACTCAAGCACCATCAGGCAGCCGAGGGGAAAAACTGTCTGGGCCGACTTGTGATTGCTGCGCTGGATGAGGTAAACAAATACACAGCCACCACTGGCCAACGGGAGCTTGTGACAGCTCACTCCACTAATCAGGTTAGAGGACGCTTGGATCGGGTCTCATCGCGGGTTGATGGAGGGTTCTGGAGGAAGGTGATTGAGATGTGCTTTTGTGACGATGCCAGGCGAGCGCCCCCAGGATGCTTTTCTCTCCACTAAATCACCGAGGAACTGTTGGGAAATGGTCACAGCTTGTTCTGGGAAATCCAATCTCTCCACTTTCACACAGTCCTCGCATGTTCGCAAAAAAAACAAACCTCAGACATCCTCCCCACGGTGACTTTGATTGAAAAGTTTGATATCATTAGTTTCGGCGTCTCTGGCCGCAGGCAAGGAGGAAGCCTCCAGATGGACAGGCAGGAATATTCTGACACCTATCTGTGGAAAAAGAAAAGAGGATAGTCTTATTAGAATGAATCAGGGTGAGCTGACAAAAGCTCGCCCCGGGACATGTTTCACAGAGTCTTTCCTGTCACATGTCTACATGTCAACAGATTATGTTATATGCTCTCAAGAGTCTGTCTTGGGTTAGAGGGGAAAGGATCTCTGCTATCACACCTGTCAGCTACGCATTAGAGAATATCAAATATAATGGAAGACATAGCCTGCAGTCTGGATTAAAATGTGGGAAGTTTCACCATCGATGGAACAACCATGGGCGAAATGTTGACTTGTCCCCAGTGGGGTGTTGTTGAGAGCCACCGGGCCTGGATTCAGTGTCAGTGTCCTGGTTCACCTTACCGATGTAAAACCAAGAAGGTCAATTCATATAGTTAAAAACACACATGATGGGTTGGGGATTTGGTTTCTGACTGAGTGGTGTATCTAGTAGGTTGTGTTTCTTAAGCTTTTTAAACCAGCCAAAGATCGTTAATTAAAAGAAACAAGCCCATATCACAGTTTGCAGTCACAAGAGGGTAGTCACTAACTAACTATGGTATAAACGGCAGGTACAAAAACTTCAAAATGCTTTGCCTCGAAAAGAAATCTGAGAAATAGCCTCAATTTCAGTATCTAAAATTCGAGGCAGAGTGAGCGCTCCTCATTTACGCCCCTCTCTCTCTCTCTCTCTGGTGACGCGGCGCCACTTCCGCTTTCCTACTTCCGTACACAAACTGATGACGTGTACAGTCCACGACCGTTAGCTGGCTAGCCAGCTAGCTGAGCCACCTGTCAGAGCACAAAACAAAAGAGGAATCCAGAAGAGGAGTCAACCGACCAGAGAAGATGGAGACTCTTTACCACCAGACCAACAAGTGAGTGCGTTTCCGGTGTGGCGGAAAACTGTTACAAATCCCCCGCAGGCTAGCCGTAGCGCGCTAATAGCCTCATTAGTGACCATTTAGCTCTCCACGCGAGCAGCTCGTGGACGTTTGTAATGTTCATCTAACCATGTGTGTGTTTTTTAATTGTTTATTATTATCCTGAATTAGGCAAATCCAGGAGGTGCAGTCGTACATGGGAGATCTGGAGAAGACTGACCGTGAGTCGGTGCACTGTGAGTAGACACGTGATTTAAACTCTGTGTAAGATGTGTTTCTTCGGGTCTGTGGTGACAGGAGGGGAAGTGGGTGTGGGTGTGGGTGTGGGTGTGGGTGTGGGTGTGGGTGTGGGTGTGGGTGTGGGCTCAATCAGTCGAGAGCCCGGCTGGTGCCACGACAGGAAGGGGCAGGAATGGGTGCAGTGGCAGCGAACTGGGAGGGCTTCTTCCAGATAATGGTGGGAGCCAGGCAGCAGACACCCCTGACTCTCTTCCTCCTCCCCTTCCCACGTTATGACGTTAACATGTGTTTGAACCCAGAGGAGGATGCAGCATGCTAAGTCTATATGTGGCTTCCTTCCCGTAGTTATATCAAATTAATCATCTCCTCTTGTTTGTGTGTGTCCCTTTTCTCATTATTCAAGTGTTAGAGAATGAGCTGCTGGCCAGAATCGACCAGATCTTCACCCAATTAGAACGCCTGGAGATCCTGGCCAGCAAGGAGCCGCCAAACCGCCGCCAGAACGCCAAAGTGTGAGTCCTCGAGGGGAGTCGGTTGACGGTTGACCCTGAAGCCTCAGAGCTGGCAGGGTGAGCCGTATCTGGCAGAGGGTGGTAGGGTGGCGATGTGGCTCTGTGAAAACATTTACTCAGCAGCCCCGTCATCGCCGGCATTCCTGCTGCTTTGGGCAAAGCCTCGTTTCTGAGCTGGGTAAACAGGCCCGGAGGGACACCGTGCACCTCGTCACCACATCACACCTCTGATGTTAGTCAAGCTCTCGTTGGGGTCTGAGTGAAGCCAAGGAGAGGCTGTGAGAGACCCTTCATTCCAACCCCATGAGATGCGAGGGGAAAGAAATGTTCTCATCGGCCACGACAATCAGGAAGTGTTCGAACTCCGTGTACGATGTGGTGCAATGATGTTTAGTTATGAAAGATGTCGAGGAGGTGAATGGGAGAATGTTTACCTCCACTTCATATTAAAAGGTGAATCAACAGTTCCACCGTTTCCTTTGCGTTCCCTCAGACGAGTGGACCAGCTGAAGTACGATGTCCAACACCTTCGGACCGCTCTGCAGAATTTTCAGCACCGACGCTACGCCAGAGAGGCCCAGGACCGAGAGAGGGAGGAACTCATGAGCCGGACCTTCACGACCAACGTAGGTCAAATTTACCTCGTAAACCGCGTAATTATTGCTGCTCCAAAGCTCAGGTCGGTTGGAGGGAAGGTGGCACTTTATTAGGTATGAATCCAACATGCAGAGGTCCAAGTCTTCTGATTAAAAAGAGGGTTGGTACAAATGTGATAGGCCTCCGTGAACTTTGAGTCTCTGTCTGGTTGTCACGCTGGCTGGTTTATCAGGATAAAATACACATGTCTCGAGTTGAACGTGGAATAAAAAATACAAATAAAATGTTTGTTCTTGTCCGATAGGACGCCGATACCTCCATACCCATGGATGAGACCCTGCAGTTAAACTCCAACTTGCACAACGCACACAGAGGCATGGATGACATCCTGTGCAGCGGCAGTGGCATCCTCAACGGTCTCCGAGACCAGAGATCTACACTGAAGGTGCGTGCGTATGATTTAATACAAGACCCCGTTTTGCCAAATTAAAACCCCTCAAAATACGAGTGTAGGGAGGTGGAGAGAAGCTGTAACCATAATAGTACAAAAATCACGATTCAAGAGCTCATTTGTGTATAATGATCAGTAATTTCTACCCCTGATAGGAGGGTTCATTCCCTGGATAGTTACGGGTTAAATTGCACGCTCCCTGACCCGGTTCTCTGGCGTTGACGTTGATCACAATAGTCTTATTGTTGCTCAGCTGGAGGGTGAGTCTGGTTTCCAGGGAGGAGATGGTCTTCCTGGTTTTGCTCTGGGCCTCCTCTTATCAGGGTGCGTCCGTGTTTATCAGCCCGCTTGTCTAGCTGCGAGAAAAAAACCCTCTGACGGAGCGGCGTGTCAGGGGAGGGCGTTGGCGTGCAACCTCTCTCGAAAATCCACCAAATTAGTTTGGATAATTGCAATGCGTTCACGTGAAGCCAAAACACTGATCTATCTATAATTTAACGCGTGATCTTCCCTCCGCTCGGCACAGGGGACCCACAAGAAGATGCTGGACGTGGCCAACATGTTGGGGCTGTCCAACACGGTGATGAGACTGATCGAAAGGCGAGCCACCACGGATAAGTTGATCATGGTCGGAGGCATGCTGGCGACCTGCGTCTTCATGTTCCTGGTGGTCCGGTACCTGGGCTGACCGGCCACTGAGATCAGTCGTGGACATTTCTGCAGCGCGGCGTCCCTCATGATATGAAAAGTGGCAGAATGGATCTTTGGTTCTGTACAAATCGTGTCATTAGTTTGTTTACCACCATTTAAATTATGTTTGGCACTTTTTGCAAAATGGTAACGGTTGATGAAGAGAGTCATAAGTCAGTATTTTATTCCACTTGAAGCTCCGATAGAGCAGTGAACTTTGATAACTGCTCTCCTCAAGATTACAGATCCAGAATCTAGTCTCTCAAATCCACTCGGACTGTAAATCACTCTCGACTGTTTCTGGAAAAAAACAAACTGAATTATTCTCAGATTCTTCCTCCAGTGACCAGCTGTCTGTTTTGTCATTCTGCCTACTTTGTTCATAGAGAAATAGAAATACTCACAATGCTCCATGTTTCTTTACATTTTAACTCTGTTAGTCCCCAAAGAATCGTTTGTTTGTTCTGATTTGTATCATTTCTGAATAATTTCTCTTGGCTTTAAGCTTTGGTCTGTCTCACTATGTGAGTGACTTAACTCTTGATAGAATAAAACATGTTTCATTTCCTCCGTAACTTCCTCAAATCTTTCTGCTGGTATCGGGTTGTCAACGCTGGTTCCACAAGACTATTCAGGGCAACAAGGGCGCCATCTAGGGTTCAATCTGTGTCACTGTCCCCTCCAGATGGAGCGAGAGTTGTTAGATGAAATGTTGCGGTATGAATGTGACGACCGACATATTACAGTACAACACATGAACTCAAGATTTTATTTGCTGAAACAGTAAGTTCTTAGAAAATACAGAGTTGCTACTGTTTGACAGATCACGATCCTTCGCCTCAGCCCATCTTCAGCGGGCTAATTTATAAACAAACGTGATAAAATACGTACACTTGACCGTCGCCCATACGTCTCATCTTTTGCTTTTTTTGTTTGTTTTTTTCCAATACCAAAACCTCTAGAATGTTAATAGGTTAATCTACAGCAGTTGTATTTACAAAATTACACAAAAGCAACACAAAAAAAAAAACACAGCTCTTCTTCTGAAGAGCATTTTGGAAAATAATTTAAAAACAGAAAAATACAATTATTGCAGCATTCTACAATCTTATTGTTACATGATGCAAACGCACCATCTCGATGTACAGATTTTCAGTGCAATTTATTCAGGTGCACCCTCACCACAGGGAACAGGCGCTTTGCCTCACAGTGTCGGGGTGTCCCCGCCCCCACCCACAGCCCCCGCCCCCGCCCACAGCCCACATCACATTTCCCCTCAAACCAGAGAGAGGGCGTTCTTATGTCATACCGATTCGGAACCCCACAGCTGGAATTTCATATGGTCATCATTGGTGGGATTCTTCACATTACACACTGATATATGTACAAGTTACTGCATTACAAATTATGAGACCAAGGAGCCAATAGAGAGCAAGTAGTCATATGAAAAACATGAACGATATCAGTGAATATAAGTACGTTTCATTCGCCCATCACGTACTTCCCCTCGCAGCGGGATTCGGCCGTTACGTCTTTGGCTGCCAAAATGAGAAAAACACTGAATATTTCGTCTGTGGGAAAACAAAAGGAAACTCCAGTGGTTTCGCCGATTTATCATTGAAACATAAATAGATATTATTATTAATATTATTATACCTCAAGCTGGAACAGAAACTAAAGTATCGAGGAATTTTTTTTTTTAAATCTACCCCACCGGTTTAGAAATTTGGGACAAAACATGAAAAAAGAAAGAAAACTCACGAGGCAGAAGAAAATGTTAATGTCACAACACAGGCAGCACCACTTTGTGGCTACAATTCCTGCGCCGTGTTGGCCGGTAAAAGGGTAGTTTACCAACAGCTTCCTGTCTCACTGCCTGCATGTTGCTGCAAAGACTTCATCTTAAAATCCTGAACCAGGCCGGTTCAGGTCGAGTCTTTCTTCCAGTGGTTGGGTGCTGCGACTAGAACTCCTTCACTTTGTATCATAACTCAGGAGCCATGGTTAGGTGGGTGCTGGAGGTCCTGCCCTGAGAAGATTGGGTGTAGCAGTGGGTGGAGTTGGAGAGCTGCTGCTGCAGCAGCCTGTGAGGGACGTTGTGCGAAAAGTGTGGGGTAGAGGGCTGCATGAGGAACATGGTGGAGCGCTAAGGGAGTGTGGTGAAGTGCAGAGGCCGGGATAATGTGGATAGGCTGACCGGAGAGGAAGGCTGTGTGGTGGGCAGGAATCAGCCCGGCGTGTCCTAGTGAGTGTCCCAGAGAATGACCTAGGGAGTGACCTAGGGAGTGGCTCAGGGAGTGGCCCAGGGAGTGTCCGAGAGAGTGGCTCAGGGAGTGGCCCAGGGGAGACAGGGAGATGGGGGTAAGGTGGTGCTGGGGAATGTGGTGTACCTGGGCCAACTGGGCATGTGGGTGTTGGTGGTGGGCATGTGCCGGGTGGAGCCCCATGGCTGCAGCAGTGGCGGCGTGGTGCTGCAGGATGGCGTGCTGCACCGTGGTGATAGACGCACCGGAGCCCATGGACATGGTGGGCTGCTGGATGTGGATCTGCTGCATGGTCGGGGGAGGCGGAGCCGGGGCCATGTTGGCGGCCGCTGCGGCGGCGGCTGCTGCTGCTGCGGCGGCCGAGGGAAACGCCTTCACCTGCTTGGCCATGAGCTGCTGCTGGATGTGCTGCTGAGCGGCCTGCTGCAGCTTGCCGTACTTCTCCATTTCCTCCGGCGTGAACGTGATGGGCTGACTCTCCAGAGGAGCCAGTCCGTCCTCCTCCGCCTCCATGCAGTCCTCCTCCATGTTGGGCGGTGGGTAAGCAGGGTAGGCATGCATTGGCGGCTGCTGCATCTCTGTCATGAGGGAGTCCATCATGGGATTTTGAGAGGGGTCCTGTCCCGATTCTTCTTGGTACTGGGGCATTGTCATGGAAGAGTCCTGTTCAAACAACAGCTGGGGTTCCTGGAGCAGTTGGGCCTCGGTGGTGGGATGTGGCGTCTCCTCTTGCACCACTGTGATCTGTGGGGCCTCTTCCACCTTCTGGACCGGTGGAGCTGGAGGTGGAGGGGGGAACTCCCTGATGGGCTCTACCAGGATAACCTCTGCCTCAGAGCACTTCCCTGCTCCCGACTTCTCCCCCTCAACAGGTCTGGTGAGGGGAAACATTGGTCTCTTCCCGGCCTGCAGCTTACCAAAAAGCGGCAGCATGGTTTTGCTTCCCAGAGTCGGCGGTAGTTTGGGACCAAAGTATCCCTGTGGTGGGTCTTTGATCTTAATCCCAGATTTTGCTCCTGTGGTAGAATCATCAGAGCTTTTCTTAGACTGAACCTTCTCCAGCAGCTGGCGAGCGGTGAGGCTGTTCTTCTGCTCCCCTGCATCTCGCGAGCCCCCTAGCCTCAGAGACTGCGAGCTGGATGAATGGGCGTTGCGGTTAAGGCCTCGTGATGAAGATGAACGTGGCGACTGGGAGCGGTAGATGCAAGAGCGGTTAAAGTCTCTGCGCTGCGCGTCGGTTTCAACTCGAGCCTTCGGGGCTCGTCGGCGAGAGGAGCCTTTGGTGGAACTGGAGGAGCGGCTGGCAGAGCTGTGGCTCCGGCTGTAGCTGCGCCTCCAGGATCTCGCGCTGGTGCTTCGGCTCCAGCTACTAGAGCTCCTGGAGCTGCTCCGGTGGTGCCGTCGGTGCCTCTTCCTGCGGCTGTAGCTGCGTGAACGTGAGCGGGAGTCTTCCGAGGAGGAGGAAGAGGACTGGCGTCTCCTGGATCGTCTCCGCCCTCGGCTTCCCCTCCGCTCGTACTCGGAGTCTGACGACCGCTTGGAGTGCCTCCGCCTGCGACCCTCTTTGCTGTAGTCGCTGTCGCTGTCCGAGTAGCTCCGGCTGCGGTGGCTGTAGGCGCTGCTGCCCACGGAGGAGCGCTCAGAGCTGCTGGAGTACGAGTGACTGCGGGAGGTCTGGCCTCGGCGGCGCCGGTGACTGCTGCCCCGTCTCTCCTCCCGCCTCGAGGAGCGGCTGCAGGACCGCCGCGACTCTTCACTGCGGTGGCGGCGTTGCTCCCGAGGACTTGACCTGTGATGACGTGAGCGCTGAGTATTGGAGCCCCCTTCTTCCTCACTCTCGCTGCTGGGAGGTCGAACAGGACCGGGACTCTTCTGGGCTGAGGTGGAGCAGGAGGCACTTTGAGGTGCACTGGAGTCGGTCTTTTGTCGCTTGGCTCCGCTGTGCTCCTCTGAGGAGTTGACCTTGTCGGTGCCTTTTCCGACTCCTCCTTCCTCTGCTCCAGACTTGCAAGGCACTTCCTTCGTAGCGCGTTTTCTCTTCCTCGACTCTACTCCTGTATTTCCCGTAGCACCTCCCCCTCCGGTTGTCAGCGTAACAGAGGAGGCAACGGCTTTATCCTCCGACTTTGGTTTTTCTTTTTCCTTTTCACCACCTGTCGCCTCCTCTTGATCCGGAGCCTTGTTTTTGCTCTTCTTCCGTTTGTGTTTCTTCTTCTTTTTGGGCTTCTCTTGCGTGGCCTCGGTCTCGCCCTCCGCATCCTCTTTTGCTCCCTTGTCTTTTCCTTTGCGCTTTGAGCTCTTTGCAGACTTCTTATGCTTCTTCTTTTTCTTTTTCTTCTTGGCACTACTGCTGCCAGCCGCAAGCTTTTGCTCCTCACCTTCAGGTTGGCCGGGCTGTCCCGCCACCGTTGGCTTGTCTTTGTCAGTGCTGGTCCCAGGTTTATTCGTCTTCTCTACTTCAGCTGTTGAGGCAGCCAACTCTTTCCTCTTGCCATCAGATTCTTCACAAGTCTTCGGGGACTTTGCCACTTTCCCACCGCGCACCCCTTTGTTGCGGGACAGCTTGAAGTCAAAGTAGAGGGGATTACAGCTGTAAGACAGGGAGGGCTGGGCTTTTGTGAACTCGAGGAGCTCAGAGGGCCACTGCAGGGTGGTGCTCTCATCTTTACTCAGCACTGGGAAGAAGGGCCCTGTGGGGATTTTAGGACCCGAGTTGGAATCAAGAGTATCCTGTGCACTCTCGGCTTTCTGTTTAGGGGAACTGGGTACAATGGGAGCCGTTTCTGCTTCTAACGCAGAGACCTCCTCCGTCTTTACTTTAGGCGACGGAGGAGCTGGCTCAGGGTCCGGGGATGAAGGGACATTATCTTGTTCTTTTTCAGTCTTGCACTCTTTGACGTCGGGCTCCGTCTGTTCAGGACTATCTTCATCCTTCTTCTCTTCTTCCTCCTCGTCGTCGTCGTCGTCGTCCTCCTCGTCGTCGTCCTTCTCCTCGTCGTTCTTCTCCTGCACCTCCTCCTCGTCTTCGTCTTCCTCATCTTTGGTTGGACACTGATCAGTGGCCTTCATGAACAGCAAAAACTGGAAGTGAGGCTTTACCCGGCAGTGAGCTGGAGGTATGTAGTGATAGTACTGAGGCTCCTGTCCAGCATATCCTTCCTCTTTTTTCATCATCATCTTCAGTTTGTTGAGAGTGGAGGCTAAAGAGGCTCCGTCATCAGGCGGCTGCACCTCTTCCTCCACAACAGCGGCCTCTCCTTCATCACCTCCTCCTGATCCGGATCCTTCCTTAGGGCTGTTTGTGCTGCTGCCCGACGTCTCCTCTTGCCCTCCAGCCTTTTCTCCCTCCTGGCTCTCCTCTTCCTCCATAGCTTCCTCTCCATGATCTGCAAACACTGCCGCAGCCGTCTCCAGCTTCACGGGGGCTTTCTTGGCAAAAGAGAAGGACACGCTGACTTTGGACGCTCCACTCGGGGTCGGGGAGGTGGCGCTGTTCTTCCCCAGAGAGAAGCTGATGGTTGGTACCGGCTTCGGGGAGGTCTCCTCACTTTTATCTGCAAAAGATCCTTCCAGGACACAGTCTGTTAAAGCCGTGTTCTCCGGCGTCAGGTCGCCATCTTCTGGCATCTCGCCATCTACGGCCACCGTCGTAGGTTTGAACATGGGCCCACTTCCTGGAGTGCTGAAACACAAGCGCATGACAACAATGAGTCAAAAAAAGTTTGCGAATGAAAAGATACCAGGCGTGATTGACCCTTTGATAAGCCCCACCGGTACTCATCACGCTGTCAGAGCTACGTTACCATGGAACCCACACTATCACTGACTGCACTCACTGAATAAATATCTCATTTTTGCAAAAGCAATCTCAGAGAGAAGCAAACAGAGGGATCTACAATATGCATTTGTAAAATATATCCAGGATCTAAAACCGATTCAGTAAAAACAAATTGGTAAAATATGAAATCTATATTTTTGTTTGAATGTGTGATATTTCTTTTGCCTGACAGAATGCACAGTGACGCTTCAACACACAGCAGACATGCAATGCAACAGCTACAGACATGTTATGAAACCCAGCCTGCAGAGGGCGGTACAGGAACAAATTCTTACCGGTCCTGTTGTTTCCTCTGCTCAGCCAGCTCATGCAATCGACGCAGCATCTTTTCATGCTTCTTCCCACCTTTACGGGTACGGGATGAGACATTACGAGCAAACTCCCTCTGCTTGAGCTCTTTGAGCCGCTGCATCACATGAAAGACAGGGAGAAACAAAGCCCATCAGGATCTCTTCTCTCACAGAAAACCAAAAGACAAGACGGATCCCCGTTAGGAGTGCGAGAATTGATATTCAGAAGTACCTGCTTGTGAGCGTGGTCGTAAGAGTTAATGTGGTTGTCAAATTCCTGGTGTTTGGTGTACTGTTTGTCACATAGCTCACAGTAGAAATTGGCTCTCAGGTCTTCCAGAGCCTTTGCAATGGCTGCCTCCTTTTCCATCTGGTCCTGTTGTTGATAGGAAATACAGAAAGGAATCAGTGAGTGTGTTTTAATTCCACGTTTTAGATGCACTTCACGAGTATGTGTGACAGAAACCAGCACCAAACTATCAGAATGACACACGGCTGACGGGCCTCACCTTGTATTTTTGCCGCAGTTCTTCTGTGTCCTCCTTCTCCACTTCGAGAACTCTTCTCTTCTCTGTGGCGTCCTCTGCATAGTCCAGCTAAAAAAAGAAAAAAAGGACAGACACAGCAATTACAGCACTCGCAGAAAACTAAAACACTCCTGGATCAAAGTCCAGTTTCATCTTATATTCCATTCATGGTTGTATTAATCTGTGTGGACATATGGGGTACAGGGGCTGTGATTGGTCCGTTTGTGTTTTCTTTCCTACATGTTTCTGATGCCGACAGATTAATTAAGTCCAACTGAAGTCCTACTTAATCAGTTGGCTGTATCAAAACAAGTCCTCAGTCTACAAAAAACGCATCAATGCAAAAGTAGGGGAGAACACAGGACACGTGATTTACAGAGCAGATATTCATCCTGCGACAGTTGGATTTTAATCATGCAGACGTGATGGATTGTGGGAGGGCATTCCTCCACAATCCTCCTTAAGATAGATGAATGATGCTCAGCAGGAACTTTGAAGGTCAAACGCAATTTACGGGCAAGAACTGAAATTCCAGGAACGTTTGCGTTCTGCAGATTTAAGGCATCTTCATGTTTATCGAGGCAGCGAGTGTTACTTCATCATATGATAATTCACGTTTGATGGGCTGTCTGTACCTATCCATGAAGGCGTTTCTTTTGGGGTCACGGCTCGGCATGCAGCAGAAGTCAAGATCTTTAACAGCCATCTTGACGAAAGGATCATGGTCATGTTGCAGCATTGAGACTTGAGCTAAGGGACATAACCTGTACCATGAATCTCTCTCTACTGACAGATTAACATTTGGCACCTATAAATTCATTCAGGCGAGTGCTCTTCTGGCACCCGCCCACCGCACTGAAATTGGTCCGTCAGGCTGGTGAAGCGTGATTGATCATTTCAGAGAATGATCTTTTTATCTGCTCGACAGTTTGATGCTGCCGAGCTTTACACGACTCCAGATGAAACTTGTCTCTCTGTGTTTTCTTCATGGATTTAAAAGCACCCGATAATTCTTCCAGAGACGGTTTGCAATGTCAGCCCATCGGTGAATGATCAATGGTTGCGTTACCACATGTTCCCGATTTCAAATAACATCCCGGCAATCGTTGGAGCGAATTTAGGTTAAAGCGTGAAGGAGAACTACGCGAGTCCAACGCAGAACCAGTAAGAGGCCCCATCGAGAGCCCGTCATTGGTTTGTCTACTGTAGAAACATGGTGGCCGTATGTGGACATAAACAGCTCATTTAAAAAAGTATTACAACAACAATACATATTTTAAAAGGTGATTATAGATTAAAGAAAACATACTTATTAATATTAAATTAAATTTCTGCTCATATATTCGCCTTCTTTTCTGTTCAATAACAGGGGGGAAAAGCTAAAAGAGCTTTTGGAAGGAAGTTGGGAAATGTTTAAATGTCGCCCAACCCTGCTGGACACTGATGATGTGGAGCAGCAACCAGAACCGTTGAAAGCTGCCTGATGCGTCTACTACGCCCTCATTGAGAACAATGTAAAAACAGCTGACGGGGGTAAAATAAACAGCGTCTCACCTCCATCTCCATCCGTCCCATCCCCATGACATCATACTTGAGGGTGATGGGCACAGGGTCGGTGCGTCCTGAGGGAAAAGAGACAGAGAGAGGACGAGGTGAGTTTCTGAGGCGGGGACGGGGGGCCAGCTTGGAGACAGCCTGCTTTTAGAGCATAGGGTGCTGGGGTTAGAGAATTTTGCCTTGAAGTGCAAAGAGACCAGAAAGCTACAGTGAACCAAACACCAGCCATTCTCACAGCTTACTGCAAACACGGAGACCCAATTTATCTTTCAACGTTACGTTAGACCTGGCTGCCGATTTGCATTTTTGAATGGAGTCACATTAGCTGCAATTAAGGGCAACAGAGACAGTTAAAGTTCTACTAGAAACTAAACTGTCAGCTTGACGGCAATCTGATTACGTATCTTCTCAGTGTAGGCGCACAACGCACCACCCCTCCTCCACCCGTTCACTGCTGCAGTCCTGTTAAACCAGAATGCAGAATTTATCAAGGACGCTACAGCTTGAGGGGCTGCGTGTGGTGCGTTAGTGTGCGTTTGTGTGTGTGAGAAGGGACTTGCAACAGGCCAAGCAGCTGCTGCCACTGCTCACTGAGCACCACTGCGACACCCTCCATGGAGAGTGTCCCAATATTATCTCGGGCCTATTGCACCATCTCTTTCTGAACTGTCCGCAGGCGGACTGACACTTGCACCCTTCAACTGTCCTGACGTCCAAATTCACTCCCCGCCCCCATCCTATTTAAATTTACATTACGTAAGCTGTGAAAAGAGCTGGATCGGAAGGAAATTAACTGTAGGAAAATAAACAAACCAAAGACAACCAAAAAAACAGAATGAAACATTAAAGATATAAAATATATATATAAAAAAATCAAAACTACTTTGGAGATTGACACAGAATTGCTTAATCCACTCATAAATCAGCCAAACAAAGCAGAGAGAAAGACAGTAAAAATTAAAAAAGGACACAAGCACTGAACTACAGCAGAGTGACGTCACAGGCCAGGTATCGCCATGGTGACAGTGCAAGGGATGGGGATACTTACCTGGTAAAACATGGGGATGGGAAGGGGGGGGAGGAGAAGGAAGGGGGGGACAGACAGACAGATAGATAGACAGGGGGAGAGGGGTGGGGAGGGGGGGTCTCAAAACAAAAAGGCATACAAATAATTTGGACTAGTTCTGCTGCTCCTGTTGCCAGCCAGATACAATAATCAATCTTACTGATAGTGATTATCAATTAAGTTTGGTTTCAGTTTTTTTTTTTTTTCCCCACATATTCAAGTTTCTTATGAATTATTATTTTATGTATACCATTGGGCATATGGAATAACAACAAGCATTGGGCTTGAAAATATACATATCAAAGTTTAACTGCTGTGCTGTCTGAGCCAAGTTGGGCTAGTGGTTTATTTTCAAATTAGACTCAAAATTAAGATACATTTTCCACTGGCGTTGCCAAAATAATTAATACTTGGAGCCAAAAAAAGAGCCCAAAGTCAGTCAACATGTATAATGCACTAAATATTAATGCATTTGGAAGCTTTGAGCTTTTCCTTAAACTATTACTTTAAACTTCCTGACACATTCTTGGACGGAGGAAGGTAAAAATTATTATTAATTCAATTCCAATATCTGTGTCATTCCTGTGCTTTCACTGAGTAATTTAGTCATCACAGCCCAATGACATATTCATTCTGAAATCATAAATGCATGGGCATTGTAACACATAATGGCCTAGCTGGACTCTCAGTCCCACTGCAGTGTCCGTCAGCCGGGTGGACTTTTAGCTGGAAAACCGAACTCTTTTATTTCATGATTGCGTAATTGTTGAGGCCGCATTCCATTAGGATTTTTGTGACGTCTAGATCACGAGACCATCTACTGATAGACGCTCTTTGCCCAACTTGCGATAGAGAAGTGAACCCCCCCCCTCAAAAAACAGGTGCTGGGTCTGTTCGTCGGCCACTGCAGTGGTCTGTCTGAGTGGAGTCGCAAGCATGGCCCAGAATTAAAGATTAATGAACAATTACAGTCATCCCAAACTATCACCAATCTTTAAACACAGTGACAATACTTCCACATTACCCATTCCAGTGGAAAAGAAAGGGACCAGACAAAAACAATGTGCATCTAAATCACAGGGTGTGAATCACAAGGTTTAAAAAAAAAGAAAAAACTGAAAACAAACAAAATGACAATGTTCTAAGAGTAATACATACGCATGATAATATACAAGCAGCAGAATGAGGACTAATACAGAGAGAATTGAAAGCCTATGTGGCATTGGTGCTCTGATGAGAGGAAAACAAATAAAAATGGGAGAAATTAAAATAAAATAAAAAAACAATCCAATTGGGGGATAAAATAACATTTACCACTAAGTTTACCATCAGCACAACATGGGCAGGATCAAATCACTGTAAAAAAGAAACACCAATTGGTTAAGCAGGAAGATTGAGGCACATAGAGAAGGGAGGGTGGGGTTGGGAGTGTGGTTTAGGGGGGTTTAATACCAGAGGGGCTTCAGTGTGTGTCCCCCCCCCCATCCCTTCACTCAGGGCTAAGTGCTTACAGGGATTTTTCCTCTCACCACTCTCTCCCAACCACTGGTCCCCGTCCCCCAGCTCTTAGCCTGGCGTCGTCTCAACCAGCATGCGACCCCAAGTTACCAAACTAGCCCCCCTTTACATAGTACGAGTCCCGAATCAGTAAAAAAAAAATTTTAAAACTAAAAAAATGTCACTTTTTTCACCGTCACCAAGCAGAAACAATTAGGAATCCCATCAGAATCCCTCCAAAGTGTCTTTGGAGGAGCTGAGGTGATGATTAACAAAACACTGCATATTCTGATGGGATATTGAGTCAGACAGGTAAAGGGGAAAAAAGAAGAAGCGTATCTTTAATAAATCAAAAGTAACATCTACTTTTGGAGTCTGTTACAGGGAAAGTGTCTTTTTGTATATATTTTTTAAAAAACGTGTCCAAAATCACTCGCTACTCACTATAGAGGATTTAGATAGTGAGTTCGCCATTTTTTTACTGCCCGAATGTCGAGTGAGAATTATTATTACACCCTATAGTGGACTCAAAGTACCTATAATGTGGAGCACAACCGATGGTCACGAACCAAGCACTAGGTCCCATCATGCATTGCACCGAAGTAAAAATGGCAGGCAGACAGACGAGAGGAGAGAGAGAGAGAGAGAGAGAGAGAGAGAGAGAGAGAGAGAGAGAGAGAGAGAGAGAGAGAGAGAGAGAGAGAGAGAGAGAGAGAGAGAGAGAGAGAGAGAGAGAGAGAGAGAGAGAGAGAGAGAGAGAGAGAGAGAGAGAGAGAGAGAGAGAGAGAGCATCACCACAGAAACACCCACAAAGTATTTAGTAATTTGGGGAAATACGCCCCCACATAACAGCATATACCGCTTTACTGCTTCCGCTTTTTTACGTTTCACAATAAAAGCTCTCAAGAGCATTTTGCTCAAACAGGCAACTCAACAACGATATGTATTTATCACAAACATGCACGTCGGTATTTAGGATGCATTTCCCCACCAGCTGACGGTGATCGGACAGTTATGACGTAATCGACGACGCAGAGGAAAACCGAGGAGTGTCCGGTAGAGTTTTTTCATTTAGCTGGTGAGCTCACTAGATAGTCCTCTACACAGAGGTGGGCTGGGAGTGAATGAGTGAATGATTTCAGACACAGCTGTGGTTTAATCTAGTCCTAGATGACAGATGCCTCGAGGGACGACCACCATTTCCCCCTTTGAGCTTTTATATTTTGCCCCGCAGACTCTTGTCAGCCCAGTTAGCAAATCCCCCCACCCCCTGAGATTCTTTCATTTCCTGGCTCTCCTACGGCCAGCGAGCTTGTTTTGGGATGTGCTTAACCCCGGAAACAAGTGAACACATGACCCACATAAGAATGTACCTGAGGAAAGAGCCAGCAAGGCTTTAAGCAGTGCTTAGAGTGGGGTCTGCGTCGCCATGTGGCAGCAGTTTTACCAAAGTACACTTTGAAAATGTGAACTATGCAACCCGTCTGGAGGGTTTAATTTCACTCCATCATGTGAAAGTAGTCGTTCAGCGCGTTACCTCCAACACTGCTTAAAGCCCCCAGGTGAGTGTGACGGTTTGGAGGCAGGCAGGAGTGCACCTCTGGGACAAACATGCTGTGCAGGAGGGGTGGGGGGAGGAAGGGAGCGTGTAACCATGGGGACAGAGACATTCGGGTGGGGTGGTGGTGGTGGTGGTGGTGGTGGTGAGATTTTCCCTGTAAGTTGACTCTATGGCCCGGTCAGTAACAGACACACACATCTCAGTCCCACATAACGACCACACACACACAGACAAGTTTCACAGGTTTGGAGGTAGAAACAGGCAAACAAGCAGAGGGGAGAAAACTCGTCTACTCTGCAAGCCATTCAAAGTCTTAGCCGTGGTTACAGCCAATCAGATACCCGACAGCAGCAACGGAAACTCAAAGAGGAAAAAATAAAACACGTGGAGACGATGATTCTAAGGGATGTGATGGAATCATGGCTTCCTAAATCTACCTCGATTTAAAATGGATTGTTGTTATTTGTTCAAATCGAAGCACTTCGTACTCTTTGTGCAGATTGAAATAAAGGTTTAGTGATTATGAAGCAAAGAGGAGGAAGCTGACAGAGGCCATTAGCCTACGGTACACTGTAAAAGGGGTGTTACATTGAGGTCAACTGCAGAGTGGGAGAAAGAAAACACACCCACACACACACACACACACACACACACACACACACACATACTGACATACAGAGGGGATCCAACAAACCTTACCTAAAAAGGGGCAAAAGGACAAAAAGAAGAATAAGAACAAAGTCAATACAGTGAAAAACTTAAAAAAGGGGACACAATTCTTTCACTTCAAAAATGTTTTTAAAAAAAGAAAGTAAACCTTCTCTTTTTGTAAGGACAGGAAAGGAGAGGAAGATTATATTTGATTATCCAGCAAACTTCAATGCAATTCAAGGGTGCAACAACTGTGTTGTGGGTCTACTCCTGCATCAAGCAAATTAGAGCAGAGACAGTGGGCTCCAGCAGTGAGCCGTTAATTCCTACAAAACAACTGGACACACTTTGCCGCAGTCTCATCTGCCCACGAAGCCGGACGCTTACATAACAACACATCAGCGGTGCCAGCAGGCAAAAACAAGAGCCCAGTCAGCCCCTGCAACTTGCTCTCTCCTCCACACAAAGCACACATCCTTAGCACATCAAATAGATCCCCTACTCAGCTGTTCGAGGCCAGATGGAAAGATACAAATTGGTGGACACCAAACGCCACGCTGGCAAATTACTGCCGTGGTGTCACCCTTCATACAGCCTGCGCAGAATGAAGCGGCGTCCTGGTCATCATCAGGCCAAGAATACCTACGAGACGACACCGGGAGCCAAGGCCATATATGCACATGCAGAAGAGGTGCTAGGGCACCCAGGGAGCAGCTCAACAGCTCACCAATAGACGCAATAAACATTTAATGTCTAAATGTCCAAACACAATATATCAAGGCTCTTTAAATAAGATAATGTGGAGAGCAGATATAAACAAAGATACAAGTTATTTACTGCGAAACCTGCCTCTCGGACTATTTCCCCACTGAGGCAAATAAATCGGATACCACCCGAGGCGCTAAAGGAGGAAATGGGATAGATTCCTTCTTCCTCCTTCTCGTTTGGTCATGAAAAAATAAATAATTTACCACCACAGCAGTCATCTGATAAAGTAGGGACTTGTCTCGGCAACGATAAACCACCTTTTTGTTAACACCTACTCCGAATGGGCATGTAAACAACGCTGTGTGTTAATATAGTAGAGCACGTCCAGAGTTCTCAAACACAGTTTTCTGTCTTTCCGTCTGCACAGACAACTGGAAATCTCATAACCCGACCCACAAACACGAGGATGACATGGACTTTTCAGTAATCTGACTATGCTGCCTACAAGTTGAATTAAGCAGCGCGTGGACAACATGGATAACTTGTGTCTTTAGATTTACCGTGTGCATTTAAGCAATTCACTCACTTTGCTAGCTCTGCATCGACTCCTTTTTGTTCATGTGTTGTAAGACTGTAACTTGTCGAGTTTGGGTGTGTGCTTGCTTCTCATTAAAATGTCTGATATTGAGCATGCTACAGCTAACACGACAGTGTTAAAGGAATGAAAGATCTGAGGTTAAAATGGTACGAGCCGAGAGGATAGAAGGAAAAACAAACTCGGTGGAGGAGGAAAGACAGAAATGATGCACACAAAAAAAGCTCTTATCTTAGCAAACTGCAAGGACACATTGGCCTGCCAGCGATGGTATCACTCACGGACAATGCTATTCATCACCCTCTGTGGAGAAAGTGCAGCAGGGAGGGGTGAGGCTATGAAGAGGGAGTTACAAAAGTAAGGAGGAAAGAGAGAAATCCGATGAGGAGACAGGAACAGGCTCAGCAGGCTCTGCACCACTGCCTCAGAGCCAATGAGCCTCTGAGCACAGCAGGGTTGAGCTAATGAGGTGCTGACGTTAGCCAAGACCAACCTACACACTCCGCTGTGTTCAGCCCCGCAGCAAGCCGATATCAACGGGGCCATCGGACTGCAGAGGTCTTCAGAAAGTAAACCTCTTTCTAGTTGAAAGCGTCTTATCTAATTCTACGTGCAGATCTTACGGAGCATTTTCCTGGTAGTGCTTTCACTACACTCCAAAGAGACGGCAAACCTTGATCTTAAAATAAAAAGAGGAAACTTCTAGTGCACAAATAATATTAATAGATTTGAGTAAATATGACAGACTACAGAGATTTGGACTGAGAGGACAAGTCTTGTAAAACTTGGTTCTGGATGGGGTTTGTTGTTTTCAGAGTAAACCATGTGCTTTTCATTATCACTTCTGGGGCACCGCCCCCCCTATACAAAGTAAGCGACCCATGCCTCAGAAGAGGAACAACATTTCGCTCCTGTAACCAAAACATAAACCCGGCAATGTCAGCTGATCAGAGGGCGTTTTGTTTGTAAGCAGGCGTTCAGAGTAAGATCTGGAGAAGGTCCCAGACTTATGTGCTGGCACATCAGCGATCCAAGTCCATAACCCCTCGGCTAAAACAGGAAGTAAACACAACTGTGTACTAATTTTTGAAGGGGGAAAAGGCTAACTTGAATCTGGATTGCTGTTAACTAAACGGATAAATGAAAGACAAATAAACGCTTCACTTCCATCTCCAAACCCCCAGGAATCCCCTGTCTTAATCCTTTACAAGGCCTCTGAATCATTCTCTTCAACAGCAACAGGAACGACATTTGTTTACATCATATTTACCCAGCAACAGACACAAAAAGGGAAAGATCAGACAGAGAAAGAAAATGAAAGAGAAAAGCTGCTGCTAAAAATATAAAAAATAAAAAACCTGGAAATGTGAGGGGGAAAACAAATGACAGCGTGGAGGCTCAGTACCACCAGCATACATTGAACATAGGTGCACGGAAGAGGGATTCCTTACCCTGCATGCTTTTGCCGAGACCTTGCCCCAACTTCCAGCCATGTTTCTGAAGCAGCCGGTGTCCGATGTTATCCTAGCAGAGAGAACAGAGGAGAAAAAAACCAAAGATATTCCAATAATAAGAGGAGCATTTCCCCGTTTGGGTACTGATCAAATAACAAACAAAACAAAAGCTAAATAAAAAAACACTCAAATCACACTATCATCATCAGCACAACCACCACCACCACCATCATCATTATCATCATCCACATCACCTACAGCGTGTAATATCAGTGTCTTCCAGCACAAGGGGTGTAAGGGCGGGTAGGGGTGAGGGGGTAGAGGGTGGGCGACTGAGAGAAAGGGTAGGCTTTCTACTACGTTGTATACATGAGGCTATGTGTAGCCTGTAATCTACAGGACAACCTCCTTCAATAGGAGTTCAGAGTTATTTATTTTTAAAGCAAAGAAATTGGGCATGAGCATTTCTATTTTTGTTTTTGTTGGGATGACTAAAATAACACATAAAGTCACATCCACTAACTTGAGAAGTTAAGGAGGAGTGGGAGGAAGGAGGGGACAATATATGTATCACACACGCATACATATATGAACCACTACAGAGCAAGGTCTTTGCACACAAAAGTGACACAGAAACGAGGTATGGAAATCTTGCATTAACAAAACGAAGACCAGAAACTCCAAGCTTGCTGTGATTCCGTAAAACCATGAAACATATGCAGCTATCACAAAAATATAGCGAGAGGAAGAGACAGAAGTGGAGCTAGTGGGCCTTGGATTACCATTACAAGGCCCAGGGTGGACAGAATATGCACAAGTGAGGGGGTATGTGGGTGTGCAGGTGAAGAGAGGGAGACACTATGTGCATGTAGCCCCATTCGATGCGCTACAAATAGCTTTTGTGCAGGTTTTTGGACACCTCAAGCATCTCTGGTCTGTTATCAATGGCCTGGTCCTAACCATGTGCACACTTTTGATTTAAAATCATTATTAAAAAGACACCAATGTATGCCTCTTTCAATACTAATGATTGCTATGACAACGTGTACAAACACTGTAGATGTGGACAAGATCAGGCGACTGACAATACACCAAAGAGGCAAGAGGAGGAGCGCAAGAACAAGCACAACAAGGAAAATCTCTGGGGCCAAATGTACATGTCTGAGACCGTTATATCACTAGTATGGGTCAGAAAACAAAAACATTTAAGTGAAATGCAAGACCGTCCCACCACTGCACACTACATCCTCAAGCACAAATAAACGATGATTTTCTTAATAAGCAGTGTTTTTTTTTTCTGTTGTGATTATAACTATTCCAAGCTTGTCTAACATTCACCAGAGTGCTGCATTCTACCAAAAAAAAAAAACAAACATACAAACCAAAAAAAATAAAAAGGATATTTATAATCACAAAGAGATTGACATCAACTTTCACAAACAGAAAGTGGAGGGGTTGGAACAAAACAGCATGCAGCTTTTTGTTAAAGAGCTTTAACAAAAAGGATCGTCGGTGTTAGTAGCGCACTGTGAATGGTACACATACAGAAGGGTGGGGCGAGTTGGTGGTGGAGGGCGGGTGAAACACAACTCCAATTTGTGTTAGTTTCGGGTGGATCAGGCACAGAGAGAAAGGTGATGGCTCAACAGGGCTCAATTAGTTCTCTTTGGCAAAAGAGGAGGTCTGGACAGAGGGGGGTCGGGGGGGGGGGGGCAGAACAGAGCAGGCTGAGCCATGGTGGAGGTGACTTTCTGGGGTGGTGGAGGTGAGCTGGGCTTGAATGGGTTAGTGCATGTGAAGGGGAGTGGTAGTCGCACACACAGCACACACTGCATCTCCACTTACAAGGTCTTTTGATTTTGATTTTTTTAAATATTCTCAACTGTTGCCTTCCTTTGCCCCATTTGTTAGAAAAAAATAAAATAAAATAAATAAATGAGTATGTCGGTTGTAAAAACAACAACTGATCGCTATCACAGACACCGGAATAAATCTATCCAAAAACATCTGGCTGATGCTCGCCTCCCAAGATAGGGAGAGGCTTCACTTCCTGTTTGGTATTTTCTTTCATCCTCTCCATTTCATGGACGTATGAGCTGTGCTTTACTCTGCGAGACAGTCAGATCCCTTCCGCCGCGGGAAGAGATAAGAAAGGAATCTGTGCCGGGCCGAGGCAGCCTCCCTGTATCAACTCAGAACTGTGCAGGCTAAATGGCTGATCGTGGGTGTCGCCTCCTGCCTGGTGAACATGAAAGGACAACCCGATATTCATTGTGTAGGAAAACGCTGCAGAATCTGCTGCAGTGAAAGCCTCCCCTCCCACCGGCATTGGCTATGCTTCTGTCCCTTACTGCAGCATTATGCTGCAACGCTCATAGTGAACATGTATATTGATTTTGGGGATTAGCTGATCTATGAGTCTTGGAGAAAGGAGGAGAATAAAATGCTCCCTAAAGCAGCCGCCTGTGAAACACTCGCTGATTTGTTTATTTTTCCAGAGAAGTCTGACTAAAGGCTGTGTAATGAAATGGTCTGAAAGCTTAGAGAACATAAGCCCTGCCTTAAATTAAACCTGTTTCCTCTTCCAATCCTTTTATTTCTTGATCTCAGAGAGATTAAAAAAAAAATAATATCAAAAACAAGGGCAGGTTGGATGAGGCATCAGTCGCAACTAATAAGAGAGATTAGTCAAAATGGGCTCAGTAAAGGTTAGAGAGCGGAGATGAGGCGCAGACTGTGTGTTAACCAACAGATGAGTGCACCAAAAGAATAGAGACAGACAGACGGATGGAAGCAACGACGGCGAGTCCAACAGCAGTGCAAGTGGAGTGAAGGCATTTCCATACGAACCTGGCTTTAAAATACTGGGCTGTCAAAAAAACAGTCACACGTGACACAACGTAAGAAACCGGCCAAACGCTTTCAACTGCAGTTCTGCTAGCTTCTCTTTAAGTTCTTTAAAAATGCTAAATCTCTCTCTCTTTTAAACAAACACAATATTGTATTCAAAACAGAAAAAAAGGTAGGCATGTCAATAAATTCACCAACTGTCTGTTAATACAGGAGAAAGAAAAGTAGAAAATGTTATCCAAACAAAAAGGAGCTCTACGAGAAGGGATGTTTTCTAAAAGAAATATGGGGAAGGGGAAGTGATATGCAGGGGACCCCACCTAGAGACCTCAGAGTATTTAGGAACCGGATTGCATTAGTCTATGCAGCTGTGTGTATGTGCACAGTATGGCTGTGTTTGTGTGTCCCTGTGAACAGGCATATTAATCCACATAAGTGACTAAACCTAAATGAACCCACATGACATATTTTATGTAATTTTCTTTGGATGACAGCAGATCTAAGCTTTTTGCATGTTTTGAAAAGAAAACCGAGACAAACCCCTCGAGGGAAGTGGGCTTCTGCAGTTACTCATCACCTCTCTTGCGTCCCTGAGGAATCTCTTTTTGGTAAGTGCTGGTGGAGGGCACGGCCCGCTGACTGCTGCTCCTCATTAACTCTCGCAGATCGGCACATTCCCGTCGTCAAGCTCAGCTAATGCCGGTGTGACTAAATGGAAACAGCACTGTCCCGGTGCATCAAGAACCACACGACTAAGAACAGAAGGCTCCTACTTCCCAGCATATGGAGATGAAAGTGTGGATGCGTCAGATTGAATGTGAGGGGATTCAATATTTCATCAACCAAGTGATGGGAAAAAAGACAGAAGCAAAGTCCAATTAATAAAACTGTTAATACATACTTACCTCCACTCTGAAGGCTCAAATCATCAACCGGATGTCAACCGGATGTTTACCAAAGTTAATCAAAGTTCTCCAACGTCTTAAATTAAAACAGAGACCACTAACACTCGCATTCCCATTGAGTTTGAAGCAAGGTGGTCAGGCGAATGTTTATTTTTTGTTAAGTTACTCCATTGCCAACTTGAAAAAGAACCCTTGGAGGGCCTCAGCAATGACCTTGAACCCCCCCCCCCCCTCCCGCTGCTCACTGGATTAAGACTGGTGCCAACTAGAGAGCTTGCTGTGTTGTAAGAAATGTGGGTGAGGATTAAATAAAACCATAATTTTTTCTTTTATTTGCACAATATAGAATAGAGGATTATCAGTGACAAACAGCTGTGTCATAATGCCTGGCTATAATGCAAAAGGATGCACGCTTAATTCAGTAACAGCTGATGCACTACGATCCTAAAGTGTCTCCCGCCCTGTGCCATTTAAGGCAACCAAGTTAGATCAAAACAAACTTTTTGCTATGGAAGAATATGTCCTGTATACTGGCGTGTCTTAGATTTCTGGTGCGTATGCGTTGTTTCTGTGGCTCTGAGGCTGCCCGCTGCATATCGGGTCGGGGAGGAAGGGAGGGAGGTTGGAGGGACTGGAAGGGGGCAGAGGACGTGGGAGGGATGAGTCTGGGAGGAAAACTGTAGTAGTGATTAGGACAGACTGTTGAGATATAATAGTACTGAATGCTACCAAGTTAACACATGCAATGCAAAAACAATGTTAGAGAGAAAGAGCAAAGGCCAGAGGGAAAAGACAGAAAGAGAAAAAAGATCCCAATAAAAGTACCACAGACCTCTAGCTGCCTATAGATCACACACAATAAGTGGCAGGGGAGGGGCACCGAGAAGCTGGGCTGAAGCGTCCACCAACAGGTCACGGATGGAACACGTGTCGACAACTACCAGAAGTTTGCACTACGGAGGTCTGTGTCTCTAACAACATGGTCACATGCTATATGTTTTAATATTGAATGCAACGTTTAAGTTATGCATTTAACTGCAGTGTAAGTAAGTCACTGCATGCTGCCTTTCAAAGAGGAGCTTTGTCATTTGTCATAGCGCACCCAATCCTCTAGAATTATCTTCAGAATTAACAGTTTTTTAAAATCGGTGGCAAACTTTCGTGGTTACTTGCCTGCGGATGAAAAAGTCTGCCACCTTCTTCTTTGGGCATGCACTTTCCAAAGAGATTGGTTTGTGTTATTTTTGGTGACTAAGTGACGGCACCTCTGATGTGGCCTTTTTTTTCCTCCTTTTTTCACAGCTTTGTGAAGAGCTGTGTCACGCTGCAGCGCGGCCCTCAGCGCCCCTCCACAAATAATAGCGCAGGAGCCAAAGAGCCACTCAAGCCAGGTGAGCAGGCCACCTCTCTCCTCCTCCTCCTCCTCCTCCTCCACCCGCACAGTGGGAGGTTTGTGTGCCTGTGACAAAGTATGACTACATCAAACTCATCCATTTTAAATATTCTTGGTTCTTAAGATTCTAGCTCTAGAAAGCACATGGTAAATGGTGTTTTTCCTTTCAAGTAGGACATGTCATTTTTAAAGTAATGTTTATATGGTCAGCTCGGGTGACTATTTATTTCTGCTGTTGCTTAGAAACACAGACATTCATTTGTAGGCTACAGCTCTTTTTTACTGACATAAATATAACAAATATATACATTCTTATAAATATGTATTTAAATGTAAAACAAGATTGGAAGTTGTTAGTCTAATCTACTTTAAATTGTAACATACATGTTTATTGTTTTGAATTTTACTTACATAATTTTATCTACAATAGCAATAATTTACTTTAGTTTAGTCATGCTGCAAATTTGTCACATGAATTGTTTAAATAGAGAAGAAAAACATGCATTTATTTTATTTTATAAGCTCTTAATGATTAACCTATCATTGCTCATTACCATGGCTGACAACTGATATACAAATGTTCAATGCATCGGTTTCAGATTGGGAAAACTACACCATTATTTTGTATTGATACCAGGTTGCTGATGCTATCCGATTGGCTCACAAAGCACATCCATAACGTTGAGGAGAGGTGACCCGACACTGTGTAGGTAAGAGGAGTTTGGGCCTGCTCACCACAGTGCTTCAGTGGCAGAGAGGGAGGGGGAGAGGGGGATGGAAAGAGTAGGAAAGACAGAAAGACGTGAACTTCCTGCGCTATTATCTTTGTGCCTCTTCAGCGAAAAATGCAGTCCCAGTTGCACAAGCACCATGCCAGCACAGAATGACAGAGGGTACTGTACACCGAATCACTGTGTAGTAGGGAGGGAGCGAGAGAGAGAGAAAGAGAGGGAGAATAGAGGTAGAGTGTGACAGTAGTGAAACAGAGAGAGAGAGAGAGAGAAAGACAGTAAGAGAAGCGTTACAAGGACCCTAAAGATAGGAGTAAGAAAGCAGAGCGTGCAAATACAAACCGGGTCATTGCTGCTTAGCTAATAGGGGCCAATTCGCTGCAGGAGAGAAATGTCGAACACCCCAAGTTGTGTACAATAAGATAACTGTCCTATAGACACAAACACATGAATTCTAAAGCTACATAGACACACTCATTCAAACACAAATGTAGCCATTCACACCATCTTATGTGCACTAGCTTGTTTGCTAAATGGAGTGGAATAAGCACTGCACACTTGTTTTTTTTGTCACAGAAAAATTAAAGCAACGGCGTAAAAGTAAGATGTATAAATGTCAACTACCAAATCCGGCTGCTTTTAAATGTAAATCTGCCCTGCGACATGAGCTTATTCTTGTTTAAGTAGGTATTTATTTATGATTATTTATGAGTTGTTGAATAAGTAAATTACATAATAAATATAACAAGACTGCAGGGCTCCCTACAGCAAAACTCCCTCAAATCAATATCCAGAATAAAATATTACCACATACCTAATTTCTTCTAAATGACAGCAAACAGCCATCAATGGCAGTGCTTTATCCACTCCATGCTTTCAGAGTCATCTCATCTCATAGTGCTAAGATGGCTAACAATGATAATGAGAGACTGATCAAATGTTTATCAGTTATCTGGACATTAAAAACAGGAGGATCTAGCATATACATAATCATTATAACTGTCACACAGGAAATGGGAGTAGGCAGAGGACATAGGAAGTGTGGGGAGGGGGAGGGGGGCTTAAAGAGGGCATTAATGGGCATGAGATTCTACAGGTTAGGTGGCAAGTGTGTTCAAGAAAACACTGGATGCATCTAGACAGAATGAATGGAGTAAAAAAAAAAAGGTGTGGTTCTTATTCCTCCCTGGACCAATCATCCACTCTCACAGCTGGTCCAATGGTGCGGATGATGGATGCGGCCTTACCGATTCGATGGGCTTGTCCAAGGACGCCTGCTCCAGCTCCAACTGGCCCTCTTCATAATGATCAAAGTGACTCCCACCCTGAGAACACACACATTTGAAAGATTATTTTAGACATATTTGCTGGATTGTAGGGCAGCGCAATGTATTGATATTATTATCAATATTGTGATACGAGATATGGTTGTTGATAGAAACGTTGTCTTTTCCTGGTTTTAAAGACTGCATCACAGCAAAGTGATGACACTTTCTGATCTTACCAGACCGTTCTGCCAATATGAAGACATCTGGAAAATCGTAAATGAAAATGTTTCCCTATTTTATGAACATCTTTTAATAACAAAACAAAAGAAAAATCAACAGATTCCTATAAAATACAAACATCATTAGTTGCAGCCATAATTGGTAGCAATTACAGAAATACATTTCTGAGAAAGATCCTTCAGTAAACACTAGTTTACACAAGCATTCTAACACAAGACACTGACACAGGTTTATTTATGAAAAAGCACTGACGTCATTAGTCTAATTATAGTCAATCACACCAAATAATTTTAAGCGGTTAATTTAGCTACAACACAAGATAGCATGCTCAACAAGAGCCTTATAAAGAAATATTTTTGATTTATATTTAAACATACACAACAGAAACATCACAATAAAACATAGCAAAGCTAAGCTCCATGCACCAGAGGAAAGAAGTAAACCCAGCAGGTATATGCTACAACAGGAAATATGTGACTATGTTAGTCCCATTCTCCAGTTATTATAATATTTTTTTTAAGCCTTCAAGCATTAGTTTATTAAAAGATTTGATTGAAAATGTTCTTGACAGAGTTAAGTTTTCTGTCTCTTTATTTCCTGGCAAATGTATTCCAGGAGTGACAGCAGTGATGTACGACTTCCTCTTCAGGCCATTTGTTGTGTCAATTTGAAGCACGGCTTTACTTATACAAATGTATTTTTAAGTCAGTGCCCTGGGTGGGACAGAGAGTGAGTAATGGGCTTGCTACCACAACCAAAACTAGTGTGTGTGTGAACAGCAGTGGAGAGACGAAGGTCATGTTTGTGAGTTCGTTTTCTCCTGACCTTAACACAAGCAGAAAACTGAAAAATCCCAAAAATAGTCTGGGGTGTATTATTTACTAGATGCTTGCAGCTACGAGCCAGAGGACATGTCTATTTGAGAGATGGAACATGCACAGCAGGTTACTTTCTTGCGTCATTGTGGACTTCTTGTTCTACTGCAAAATATTCTACAGTCTACAGCTACAGCACAGCCAACAATTACTGTACACCAAATGTAACATGGGCTGGGCCATACAAGAGGCTTACACCCAGGGAAATCTGGTTTTGCAGAGATAAGCAACTACTCACATCAGCCCACAATAATGAGGCGATTTAATGCCACACTGGCAGTTATTAATCCAGATGAGACAGGACCCCTCATCAGCGTGAGTGAAACCGGGGATTATGACAAGGGGAGATGCGAGGAAAAAGCAAAGGATTTACTTATAAACAACTCAATGGCTCCCTGCTCTTCCACCACCATCTCTCCTTCTGCTGACTCTCGGCTCAGCCCCCCCATCCACCACGATGACTTCTCATTTTCATTGCTGCTTCCTCATTGCCCAGAATCTGGTACACAAACACTACAGTAATGCTGCATAGAAGTGATCATCGTTCTGTCTTCGGATGAAGAGCAAATTTGCAGCGAAAAAAGTGCCTAAACAGTGAAATGGATGCTCCATACAACCTCAAATTAGGAAGGGAGAGAGCAACAGCCAGCCAGTTCATAAATAGCCTGGTGTGTTTCTGAAACTCAAGATTAGCTGCATGCTAAAGCTCCAACAACAATGTTAATCAGTAGAGCAGAGCAAGCTGTTGGACTGGTTGGGCTGTAGATATTAGGTGGATCGTCTGTGGGTGTTTCCTGCGCCCTGCTGCTTGGCAGCAGGCTTTAGTCCTTAGAGTCAGAGAGAAACTTTCTGAATACTGAGCATATGAATGCCTATGCAGCCAATCTCACACACACAGAGCTCCACTGTGCTGAGCCGGAGCTGTCCTCAACAGACTCAGTCAGACCACACAGCGATTCACCTCTCTGTGACCAAAGAAAAAGAGCAGAATACTGGAGTTCCCATTGGGCAGCAACACAGTGCATTTAGAGAGTAATTTCACAGGCAATTATACATGCTTACACTTGTAATGGGTTTCATTGTATGTCTGGTAATTCACCTATTTCAAAATAGTATTTCTTACAAGAAAAAACTGACTGCTTCTACAACAAACAACTACAGCGATTGTAGCAAAGTTCACAGCTATTCTCTACAATACCAAAAGACGCCCAAAAATCTTTCAAACCAAGCCAGAGCATCACCGGCTCCTTGTTCAAAAACACTTGCCATCTTATGATGAGGGGACAAGTAAAAGAACAAAAAATACTAGGAGCAACTCATTTATTCTTTCTATGCCTTCCTCTGACCCTGAACATCACTGTTGATTTGTCAATTCTGGACTTCCTTTACAAAACTACGAGGGAAAAAAGACCACAAGGTCAAACAGATCAATGAAAATGCTACGATGGGCAGACATTTTTGTCACCATATATGTTCACTATCTATTATCATTTCGACATTGATAGTTCTGATTATGTTTATACAATACCATGACAACTTTTCTAATTGATAAAAGTGTTGTTTTGAAAACGTTAGATAAATGATAAATAAAACAGCTCTCAGGTAATCCCAAAAAAAGGATGATTCCAATAACTGCATAAAACTGTACTGTACTAATTATCTTGCTTCTGAGACAGCGCGTGTAGCAGAATGACACCACTATACTTAAAATGTTTCACTTGTTCCGCCAGTTGGTAGATTACACAATAACAATAAATGTCAAACCAAAAACATGTTTGGCGGTTTAAAAATAAATAATTATGGACAGAGTATGAGTGATGCTGCGTAAAGCAAGGAGGTTATAATGTCATCAGAGGAATTTTTATGAATATAACTGATGAGTGACAGAATTGTTCTAGGGAGAAAAAAAACTAAAAAGCTAATGTATTTTAATCTTACTTATGTCTAATCAGTAATATTGTGTTTGGTTTTACTGGGTGTGGTCACAGATAATAGGCAAATGAAAGACACACAGCTTAGCAAGTGAAAGACAAACAGCTGATATGTGGGCTTGGGCCATTCAGCTTTGGTACTACAGTTGTAAATATACAACCAGAAATAACGTCTTATGACAACAATAACAATGTTATTAATGTGCATTAGAGAGAGATGCATTTGCACACACAAAAATGCTTAAATTCACACAACTTCTCACACATCCCCATGTCACTAGCTGCTTTGTTTCCAGAAAATAAATACATTTAAGGTCGCATTATAGAAACAAACAACATCCAGGTGAGCAAAATCAGCCTGGCAACGTTACAACAACTAAAGCAACGATGACATGGTGTTTCCTTCACAGTAGCAAAACACACAAGTTATAAAAACAGATATACCGTTTTGGAAAATCTGCGAATTGGTGGCGAATGACGTTCAAGCGATATTTAAGCCTCACATATCAGGTGCCGTTGCACAGTTAAATATATTCACCAACATGTAGATATAACTGTTAACAGGTTAATTAAACCGCCATAGCTAAGTATAATCGTTGTATTCTAGCTGTCAAAATGAAACAGCCGTTTCTTGCTAGTGCTACAAATGTGCGCACCAGCTATCTACGTGCTAACGTTTAGCTAGCTAGCCACAGTTAGCGTATGTCGATAAATAACCAAGGTCACTAACAAGCAAGTTGTAATTAAATATCCATTTTGTTTCTGTTGCGTTGTTTACATAACGGTGCAGCTCGCCACCCACGACGGGAACCAAACGTGGCGCACAGACAAAACACCGAGACGTAAGTTAAAAGCCAAAAGAGCCGCAGTGCACTAGCGTTAGCTTAGCTAGCTTGCGGTGCTAGCGGGCGTCATCTGGGACTGAAATGCGCGACTGCAGTTTGAAGTAACGCGAATATGCACGTGACGTTTTATTCCCGTGTTTCAGTGCTAAAAAACACCCGGACGTGATATTAAAAAAATATATCCAAACCGTGAATCGTCTTACATGCATTACCTGGAAATCACGCTCTTCGTTAAACCTAGAAAATCTGTCGGCCATTTTCTGAACAGAGCAGCAGCTTCTCTGTCGCTCCGTCTGTGTCCAACTGAATCGCGCTGTGCTGCTGCTGCTGCTGCTGAAGATGTGATGATGATGATGGTGATGTGCACTTCGCAGAGACCGATGCGGTCACTGTGAATTGACCTCTCCCCAAACAATCTCCTTCGAGATGACACAATTTCACATGAGGGAAAGAAGTGAAGTGAATACTGTAATGTCAGTAATTCATTTGTATGATGCAGATCATTTGCACTTATTTGGACATTTACATTTTACACTTGTTTACAATCTTGGTTTGCTGACAGCTGTTTTTTGTTTTTGTTTACAGGAAAATAAGTGGCATGAATAGCATGGCATGAGCTCCAGGACCCACAGATGCACAGTACTTATTTCACTGGCCGTCACTTGTTTTTGTTAATTTTATTAATTGCAGAATTGTCTGGAAAATTGCACCAGTAAAGCACAATAGCAACTAATGCAGGTCCTGCATTATTGTGCAATTATATATCTAGTGTTTAAATCTTTGTTATTCTATTCCATATTGTGCTAAACTATTTTACATTTTCAAATGAAATATAAGCTTATTCAAACAAATTAACTGACAGACCTTCGTAGCCTATTACTCTAAACCTTCTAACATTGTATTTATTTTCTATTATTTGTTAGAGGGCCCATGTCCAATACACATCATCATGTGTGGTCCTTTATGTGACAGGAAGATATCCACGGATTTTACTTGGTATTTCCACATCATCAATATCTTCTTTGATGCAGACTCGGAACTTGCAGCACATTTCTGGATGAAGCACTTAAACAACTTACATTATATATATTACATTACATTTTATATATATATATATACATTGATGTATTTTAATCCAGTGTTAATGCCATTGTCTGATTAATACTTGTGGGCAAACAAAGCAAAGTCCATTTAAAAACCATTGTAGGTTATGGTATGTTGTTTTATATGATCAAACCTGCACATATTTTATATAATTCCATAAACAGTTAGTTTCAAACAGACCGTATTATGCCTTTATCAAAAGTGGTACTAGTGTGAATGGGAATGAATGTCTTTTACATTTTATTTTCCGACACATGTTGGTGCTGTCCTTCTTTAAATCACAGTGCCCAGGTCAACAGTTTATCTTATTGTACAGCCGTGTTTTTAAAATGACAAAAAACAACAAAGGATCATGAATGTAATCCCAGTACGGTATGATTACCATTAGGCAACCTATAATGTCAGCTACATGTCAGTATAGACAATAATACAGCAATGCCTGTTGTCAGTAGTTTAGGACTCCATCTTGTGGTGAATCTGTGTCAGTACAGATGCTCCTGTTTAGTGTGTTATATTTAAAGTTAGATCTATGTAGCCCAGTCTAACTTTATTTAAAGTAAGGAATCGTTATTGTGGGACCAGACAGCGAGCAACACTCGAAGAAAAACATTAAGGCATATTGGATTGGACAGAAAAACATTTTTAAAGTACTAGAACATAAATCACAATGATACTTTTAGCATGGGATTCAAGTGGGTAATTTGTATAATGCATTACAGCGCTGGGGCATTAAATCTCTTCCGTGTTCACACCTCCTCTCGCGAGGCGCTTACAGGAAGTCCGGAAATTTCAGTTTCAAAATAAAAACATAACTGCCATTTACAAAGAAATGTTTCCAGTACTCAAGTAGCACTAAAATATTATTAAAGTAAACAATTATTATGAATAATAATAATATTAGTGATAAATACATTGTATATTGTAGCATTCGGATACATTTGTTGTAAAATTGAGGGGATGTAAGACTTACTTTGAAAATAAAACCGGAAATCATTATCCTCGCTAAACACTGATCGGATCGCCATCGGCCGACGCCTACTAATTGGAAGATCGGTAAGTAAAACATCTACAGTACATTTATGTTTCAATATGATAGTTTCTCTTTGTTTTATGACCCCAGTCTTTATAATCTCCTTTGAGACGACGACTTTGTAAAGTCCCGACTTCTTCACGAACGACAAAGGTGACCTAAGTTTCATGTGAAATGGCGGTGAATCTACAAGGAAGTTATTTAATTCTTTGCGCCCGTGGAATCCAGATGTCTCCGATTAAAACAACCCTTTGTCCTTTTCGACTGTTGGTCGATGTTATGTAATGTCGGCTGTAAGAAGTTTCAGAAAAGTAGTACAACTTTGAAGATAAACCTAGCATGTTACAACTAGTGCTATACACATGTAATACCAAGGAAAACAAAGGAAATGTGTTATTACCAACTGCATCTAGCAGTTGCCATAACCATTATACAGCTTATATCCTCATTTCATGTCGCCTATTATTTAAATATGTCATGCCATTGTCTGCTCTTTTCGGCCTAGTTGACATATTAAACATGACGCCATTATTTACTCAGATATAATAGCTGTACATGTATCAGCCTTGCCAGGTGATGTAACTATGTGTTGAGTGGAAGTCCTGCTGTTTCTCCACGCTGCACACACATTGTTGGCCTGGTGTCAAACTCCTGGCCTGCATTTATAGCTCAGCCGTCGTGCAATGTCCTTTTTACTTATAGAGAAAGAAAGGGCAGAAAATACTTTTCACTGCACCAGGGTGTATATGACGACACTATAGAGGAGTTTACGACATGGCTGTAGTAGAACACAACATACAATGTGTATAATGAAGGGCAGATTTAAAGTTCAATATGCTTCTTCTTCCTCTGTGTCAGAACATGTGTATTTTACATAATTACCTAGCATTCACAACAGTAATATTTGAGGGGACGAATGCCTTCGGTTGACGATTAAGATGTATTTTTTATTGTCGATTCATCTGCAGAGACTTAATTGCTGGATGAATCAATGCATCTTTTGATTATAAACTGTCAGAAAATGGTGAGAAATGTGCGTTATGATGTCTCAAAGTTCAAGCGGATGCCTTCAAATTTCTTGTTTTGTCAGATCAAAACAGTTCAAAACCCGAATAAATTCACTACACGCTGATATAAGGCGTACAAGGCGGATCACACCGCAGCCTATGTAACGTAACGTACAAAACATGATGAAACGAATTAAGATTTGCAGAAAAAAAGGTGGGAACACAGGACTCAATGACATGTTCTTCATTCTAGTTAATAATTGAAGAAACCCCCAAAAAAGGGGAAGTAAGAAGAGACACAGCATGTTTTCTTAAATGCTCTGGACATGTGTAGTCCAGGTCTGGGACACTTTCCTGAGAAGCAGCCTGCGTTTCCCTGAAGGAATGCTCGGCTGTGTGTTTTCTGTGGCCGACTTCAGGTTCAGACCCTTTTCCCTGTCCTTACTAAAGGCTTTGGAATTTCATTAATCTGTGTGGGTGTGCAGTAGAAGTCGGCTCAATATAGCCACTGACTATGTGGAGTTTAGCTCCGAGTTTCTCTGCAGAACTAGATTAAAATGTATTGTACCACAATATATATATATATTAGGACGTATGTTTGTGTACTTATTAGGTACATGTGTACAACCTCATGTAGTCCAACGCAACCGCTCATAACTGAGTTGAGATGATTCACTTCCTGTTAAAGCTGGAGAGAAATCACAAACATTCATTGGTTCAAGTTTTTCAATTGCTACTTTTCAATTATTTTTAATTGAATATTTTCAGACAAAACATTACTGTGGGAAATTGGTATTCCCTTTTATTGTTTCTGATATTTTATAGCTTAAAATAGAGCTGCAAATAATGATTATGTCCCTTATTGATTAATCTTCTATATATTTTTTCAGACTAACAAAAACCCAAAGTTATTTAGTCTACTATTCCAGATGGTTTTATAGGCTGTATCTTTTGACCACGTTTGGGATTTGAGAGTCACTGCTTTAAGAAATCTGCCGTACGACTTCTTTTCCAGCAAAGTTTTGAAACCAGTCGTGCAAACCAAAGCCTTTACTGCTTCGGCCTAATTCTACCAGCGTTTCTGAGATACCGTTGCCATGACATGACGCCGTCGCCTCTCAAGCGGTGCTCTGAATTTCCTGTTTGCTGCTGCATGCGTCGTTTTTTTACACGAGTACGTTTGTTTTGCTGCCGAGAAGAAAAGCAAGTGAGATTATTTTCAAGACATGTCATATAGTGGAGAGTGTGTGTGGGACTCAGATATTTGGCTCCAGGGGCACACGTGCTCTGTAGGAGGTGAGAGCCCACGAGAGGTCACAAAACTATTTCTACTACTTCTGTCCTGGAGTTAGAAAAAACATCTTGTTGGTCCCTCTTCTGCTTGTTATTGGACTTCGATGCCACGCTGTGACGATCACGTCCATTAATGTCCAAGTTTATCTTGACATAGTGTTTTTTTTTAACTGCCTGTAGTTCACAGTTGGTCATCAAAAGCATAACCAAACATGTTATCCTTTAATCTAGTCAAATGGAAGAGCAAGCCCTGTTGAATGGAGGGAGGGAGGGAGGGGACGGGGGAGTATGGGGAAGTGGAGATGCATTTTCCATAAATCCTTGTCTGTAAGCTCTCCCCCCCCCCACACCGAGAGAGAGAGTTTACGTCTACACGCCTCCCATCCTCTCACACACACAGAGTTGTTTTTGTGGTTGTGTTGATCGCAGTCGGGTTTTCTCCATTTCCTTTCCACGTAAAGTCCTCGGGGTGTGGTGTCAACGCGGCCGTAGAAGGAAGTGACAGTTGAACCGCTCTGTGTAGTGGCTCCTGCAGTGCATGAAGTCGGCACACACACACACACACGCGCACACCAGGTAATGACACCACCAAACAGGCTTTCATTGAAGCTCGACTCCGGTTTGATGTCAGGCTCGTGTCGGTATTGTCAAAAGCGAGAATGAGTAGAAACAACCGGGGACATGTGTTTTAGCTGCCAAGCAACTGTTTTTCGTCAAGATATCAGGATGGATGTCGGTATTGAGCTTTTTATTATTAACCAGCATGTTTACGGACCTGCAGATAAGCGCTGCAAATGTAGTTTGCGCTTTTCAACCGGCATTGAATGCACCATGTGACCATGTGCGGAAGAGGAAAGAGTGTCGGTTGAGACAGTCGCGCACACCCGGGGTCGTACATTTAGCCCCGGCCAATGCGCTGCAGAGGACTTCCTCTGAGCTCCGTGCATTTTACGACACGGTTGCACCTGTCAAAACAAGGCCAGGGTTGAGCTTCCGGGTCTCGAAAGTTTCGGTCCAAGTGATCATCGTTGTCCCGAACGCACTTGACTTCCAACCCCACCGGTAAAGAAGCCTGCTAGTGTGTGTATTTACCTGTTGAGTCAAGTGTATGAGCTCCTCCACAGGCGAGCCAGGCAATAACTAATTGAACGTGTTATCCCTCTTAAAAAAATGAACCTAAACAATATTAGGAGCTAGTTTTAGAATGAAATGAAAACCAATGAAATCTATATAAAAGTTAGTCGAGCTTTTAGCTTGAAAAATAAGACTTGTCTTTGGTTTGTCACTGTCTAGTTTGTCCTCTTTTTTTGGGCCACTCTGACATTATCAGAACAAAAGTCTGTTGTTGCGTTATGTGGAGGCACAAACTTCACACCATTTAAAGGCCAGTCACCAGTAGCGACCATGTGACTTGTGGACGTGTTGCAGTCACATTCATTGTGTGGGATCACATGCCGCTAAATGTTGTTTGTAAAGGAGACAAATGCATTGCCATTGATTGCTGCTGGAGAATATACAATATTATGAATTGGAGTCGATTCATAGAATATTAATCAGCAACAATTTAGATTTTTTTTAAAGCAAAAATGCCAACGTTTTGCTGGTCCCAGCTTCCAGTAAGGATTTCATTCAATGGTCAGTCAGATGAATATTTTTTTGGGCCGGTGGCCGGACAGAACGTGACATTTTGAAGATGTCCACTTGGGCTGGGGGTAATTACAATGGGAATTTATGTAGATAAAAGGATTAATCAAGAAAATAATCTGCAGATGAATTTGCGGCCTTATAATAAACTCTCATCAGGCAACGTGTCGTCAATCAACTCCATTAATCTACAAACGTGTTTGATCAAGTCGTTCTCAGACACACGGTGCCATTGGGGGTTTCAGAGCTGCTTCCGCCTTATATGATCAGTTATAACTACAGAATATTACTTATTTGACATTAATGACTGATGACAAAGCACTCGACTCATCGGTTGCTTGCTGTGATGTTCTTGTTCTCTCTTCAGATTCAAGCAGTTGAAATGGCGGTGAGGCAAAGGATTTTCAACTCGACGGCACCCTTCTCCGGGTCGCCCAAAGCGGAGCTGAAGGGGTCTTACCCATCCTGCTCGGCTGCAGACCAGGAGGCGGAAGAGGAGGAGGAGGAGGGGGAGGAGGGGAAGGACAGCAAAATGGGGTACATAGCCTGCCTCAGCCCTTTGATAAATAAACTCCTTACACATGGGACTGCGGAGCAAGTGGGAGAAATGCCACTGAAGACCTCGACCTTCATTGCCCAAGCGGAATGTAAATATTGTCTTTTTAATTTCTTTTTAATCATAATGGATGAAACGACTGTCTGGACAGAGGGTCTAACACACTGTGCTCTCCTCAGGTGAAACCCAGGACTCTCAAGAGTTCAGTCCGTCCTGCTTCGAGCGCTCCTTTTTTCCCTCCCCGAACTGCTTCACCAGCAGGTATGACCTTATTGCGTCTGCATTTCGCACTCCGTTAGTTTTGCAGAGTTTTTTTTCCTTTAATTTGACATCGTTGCCACACTTCAGTCTTCCCTCAGAGTACAACAATGTGGCGTGGCCAACCGCGGCCTGCATGCAGGAGCTGGGCATCTCGTCGGCACAGCTCACCCCGAGAAAGAAGGCCAGGAAGAGACAGAAGCGCAAGGGGAGGAAGAAACTGGAGAAGAAGAAGGAGAGGCAGCGGCACAGACACCGAATGCGCTCCGGAGTCCCTGAACAGGAGAGTGGAAGTTCTCTGGTCCGGGTCCTGGTAAGAACTCGAGTTATTCTCCACATCTCGTTGAGTCTCGCATATGAAAAACACATAGAAACTGCCAATAAGTCAAACTTGAGAGAATGTTTTCCTTGTGAATCATCTCCGAGGGGAAAAAGTGCCACATTCTCGCCATTCCAATGCAAACATCAGCTTTTCTGTGTTGTGGAAGGGAATCGTCGAATTCCGACGACGCTGCCCCTCACGGCCTTGAGAGCTCTCCTGAGAATGTAAACACCGTGGAGTCTGATCCGCCATGCTTTTTGCTTGTGTCTCGTAGGATGAGTTGTCCCTGGGAGGGAGAAGCGGCCTCAGCACTTCTTGCTCTAGCAGCTTTGAAAGCTCCGAGGAGCAGCACGGGGGGCCTTCTCCCTACAGCCGACAGATCTACAACACAGGCTCCAGCTGTTCTCCCCTCAACTGGGGGGACCCGGTCTGCAAGCCCCTCTCCAGTCTCCATTCCTACGGCCAGGACAGCGTCTCGGACTCCCTCAGCAGTCTGGGAGACTGTTTTCTGGCTCTTGCTGGCCTCAGGGGCAGCGTCAGTCAGGGGGACCCGTGCTACGCCGGGCCCTTTTTCAAAGATGTGGAGAGGGACGTAAGAGAAGAGGAAGAGAAGCGCTCGGCAGCCGGCTCTGTCAGCACTGAGGGAATCATCTTTTACAATGAAGTACGCTCTGCTTTACGTCCGTCTACTCTCTGTCTTGCTTTGAAATGCGGCTCCGCCAAACTAACTTGTATTGTTCTGTCAGAAAATCCAGCCGGTGGACTCCGAGTACAAGGAAGGGAGGGAGTATGTCCTCACACAGTTTATCAAGGAGGGCTCCTTCGGGGAAGTACACAGCGCTCAAGATGTCAACACAGGCTTCAAATTCGCTGTCAAAAAGGTAACGGGGTCTCTTTTTGTTCATTTTGTTTCCTGCCTGGTTTTAAAGTGTGCTCACCCTCTTGTCCTGCCCCTTTCCCCACAGATCGCCCTGAAGAGGTTCAGCAGTGAGGAGGTGGGTGCGTGGAGTGCCCTCAGATCTCCTCGCGTGGTGGAACTCTTTGGAGTGGTCCGCGAGGGGCCGAACGTTGTCCTCATCATGGACCACAAATCTGGTAAACGAGCCTTTCACCCTTTTTTTTTTTTTTTATGCCGATGTTTCCGTGAGACGCGAATGAGTGTTGAGCCTCCTTGAAGTGCTACGATGGGTTAATAAACACGATGACAGATATTTTCCTTTGTCAGCCAATTCCAGGCTTCAACAATTGAATCAGACAATGCGCATCTGTAAATATGAAGAAGATATCCCTCAGTGTTGGTCCTGGTCTCACCGTACCTGTTATTCCAGGCTCCCTGGGCCAGCTGATAGCGGAGCGCGGCCGGCTGCCAGAGGACCTGAGTCTCCACTACCACTCGCAAATCCTAACAGCGCTGGAGTACCTGCGGAAGAAAAAAGTGGTGCATCTAGACATTAAAGGTATGTTATACATACACACATACATTATAAATCATTTAGGTTAAAAAGGTTATATTGAAAAGTCAAAACACGATGAGGAAAACTGATTTGAACTCTTGAATGTCCCTAAGCCACGTAGTAACTGATGTGTGACGTATTCAAGTCGGTTCTCTAAAGACAGATAGACACAAGAAGGAATTACATTTCTTAAATAAAACCAGATGCCTCCGGTGAAAAGTTGAAACTGAATTAACTTTTTGGAGAGAAGCCGCCCGACGTCACGCTGCGGTAGCCAATCACATCAGCGGCAATCCAAAAAGTGCACAACCCAGCCATGAAGGGGGGCGGGGCGGGGTGGGGGTGGCATGGGGTGACTGCCAACCTCCTCCAACCTGGCAGAGGTCATTTTAGGTCTCAATAACGATATGTATCGCAATGGAGCATGTCTTCTGGTATATCGATAAGTAGTCGAGTACTTGGTTGAGCTGTTGGCAGTAGATAATTAACAAAGTATAACGTTTTTTCTCATTCAATTAAGAACTTAAGTACAAAATAATCAGATTTTCTAAGAAATTTGTGCTTGTTATCATCAATTTAAACGTACATAACAAAATATTAAATAATTCTGAAACGATTTTGATACCACCCCCTCCCCTCCCCCCCACAGTAAACAGTCCAACTAAATGTGTCATTTTTTACTTGTTAGTGGAAAACAAACACACACACAGAGAGAGATTTGTAATTCGTTCTCATCATAGGATTTTGTGTGCAGCTGTTGTGTGGAACACAAGTGTCATAGATACAGTAGATTTGATCCTCTGCACCTGTGTTGTGAAACCAGACTACCACAGTGAAGACGACGGGCTGGGAATTTCCCACAGTGTGACTCACCGCTGATCTTTTAGAGGCGGCGCATGAGCACAGAATCAGGAGAGCAAGAAAGAAAGGGAGAACGAAACCGAGCGGGGGGATGGGACGAGGAGCAGGAAGTAGTTGGCGAGAGAGAAGAGAGACAAAAAGAACAAAGTGCAATGACAGAAAGAAAGAAAGAAAGCAGAAGATGAAAATAAAGTGGAAAGAAGTGTACAAATGAAAAAAGAACAGGGAAAGAGAAACACAAAAAATGAGAACCGAGTTAGAGGAAGAGAATAAAAAGACTGAAACAGGAAGACAACACAATGGCGCCGTCGCTGCTCAGACGCCACCTGGTGTCTGTTTGCTGCTAGACGCCACATTCATTCCTCATTAAAGTGTTTTCTGCAGCAGCTGTCCCTCGGTGACGTCATATCTCCCTCTCACTTGTTGCCTCTTTTTATCTGGAGGCTGCTTTGTGTCTGTGCACAGCTGCCCTGTTTCTATTTATGTCATTCCACAAACTACACAGCACAAGTCATGGAAATCAGCGGCAATGCAGTAGATTATTTATTGTGCTCGTTTTCCCACAGCTGACAATGTGTTGCTGTCGGAGGACGGTCGAGACACCTTCCTGTGCGACTTTGGACACGCGGAGAGACTCGACACTCGAGGCCAGAGCCTCAGCGGGTCCAACGGTAAATACTGTTGCAACACTAGCGATTTCAGTTGTGAAGATCAAATGTGTCCACCCGCGTGTCATATTTCACGGTTTTCCCAATGTGACGCGATGCAGATCTGAAGGGCACGGAGACCCACATGGCCCCCGAGATCGTGAAAGGGGAACCCCGCGGGGCCAAAGCAGATGTGTGGAGCAGCTGCTGTACGTTACTGCACATGCTCAATGCGTGTCAGCCGTGGACCAGATACTACACCTGTAGACTTTACCTGAAGGTACGCTTCACAGCGACACACAGAGAGCACAGTCGGCGGGTTTCCGTCGCAGACGTTCACGTCGGCTCGTCGCCGTATTCAGATCAGCCTTTGACCGAGTGCGTCTTTGCGATGGTAACAGATTGCCAACGAGCCGCCGCCGCTGAGGGAGATTCCGCCCAACTGCAGCCCTCTCACAGCGGAGGTTCTCAAGGCGGGTCTTCAGAAGGATCCGGCCAAGAGGGCGTCGGCGTCTGAACTCAAAGGAAAAGCTGCCAGAGCTCTGAGAGAAGGTAACGAAGCCTGCACGGTGCATCCACACACACATCCATAAACAGTCAAATCCACTATGTAAGTAACCAATTAGGGCAAATTTGGTTATTGTCCATAGCTTAAAAACATCACATATGTTGAAGTTAGCGAGCTAATGGCAGCAGCTCATAGGCAAGACAAAAATAATTTTTAAACGCAAACAAATTGTTGTTGGTAATGTTTAGGGAGACTTTAGAAAGTAATCGAGCCCCGTGAGTGCATCATCGTCTTCCAATTGTGAAGCCTCATTGTTTCGTGTCTGTGTGACTGCAGTGGGAGGACTCACCAGTCCAGTGAGGGGGCCTTTCACGGAGCCCTTGTACATCGCCGACAAACCTCCGGACCGTCTGCAACTTGTCAACAGCAGCGTGAAGTATGAGGACGAGCATCAAGAGCCTGTCGGGAAAGGGATCCCAGCAGGCAGCGGGCCGGAGGACCTGGAGGACGACCACGGAGAAGAGACAAAGCGAGACTCGCCTTCCCGTCCACAAACGCTGATCTCTGAGCCGAGCTACAAGAGGGGCAACAGGGTCACCACTGTGCCTGAACTTGAGCTGCGTAAACTGGAGCGAGGTGAGCCCCCCCCCCCCCCCCCTCTCAGAGGTCTGCTTCGCTTTCTTCTGTTAAATGTTCGATCTCCGCTCATCGTTTTCCCCCCCTCTCGTTTGGCAGATTTCTACCTGAGCAGTCTGTCCCAGCTGCACTCTGTCGAGATGCAGGAGCAGCTCTTGTCGTGTCTCAGCAGTGACCCGTATTCCACCTGGGAGCCGTGGGACAAAAAGGTGACCCAGCATTCACGTACATGTCTGATCTAGTGTGGTGAATGAGGATCTGCGGTATCAGTTTGGGCCCAAGTCATCGCTTTGATTGCCATCACAGATGTAGACATTTTAAGACCTTTTTATAGAAATGTATTCATTTGTTCATCCAGCTTCCTCTTTCTTATTCCAGGACTCCGGCCGCTGGTCTCTGAGTCCAGGAGACGACTTCAGCTCCGGTGTCTTCTCCTACAACAGTCAGCCAGACGTGCCGGTCTCCAGTCTGGATTTGTTGAGTCACACCCAGATGCCACCGCCCAGCTGCTTCGAAGGTGAGAAAACATTAAACTTGTCTCTCTTTTTAAAAAACTATTTAGTGCCGCACCAAACTGTAACATGTGCACCTCTCTGCTCTGCGATTGGCTCAGGGGTGGACGTCTGCATCAGAGACTTCAACAGGAGGAGCATCCGCATCAGGGAGACGCGGCGGGTGAAGGTGGGCCACATCGCCACAGGAATCAGTGATCAGGTTAGGGCAAGCCGCCTCCCACACTCTTATGTGTCTGTTTCTGTTTTTTTGTTTTTTTTAAAGCATCTGTTTAATGCTGACGGGTGCTCCTTTTTTAGATCACCGAGAGGGTTTTCACCCTGGAAACCCAGCGGGGCGGGCAGGTTGCTCACGATGAGGAGGTGCAGGAGTCCGGTCTGGAGCTCAGCTGCGTTCCTGCTCCCGACTTCAGCTCAGCCTGGAGGTGGAGGATCCGAGACGGAGTGCTGGAGACGAGATAGAGACTCCCCTCCGGCTGCTCAGCCGTCCTGCACGTGGCCTTATGTAGCGTCGGTTCAAATATTTGCCTTGAGTTTGTCTCGATGTGCGAGGTGCTTTCACACGGGCCAAGAATAAATCCACCCCGTGTCTCATGTTTTAAATGCCATGAAGGGGCGTGGATGCGTGGATGCGTTTGTTTTGTTGTTGTTTTTGTTCACTGTGACGCAGCCTTTCTTATTGCGTGTGTGCATTGAGTCAATAAACAGCATCGTAAGCTACGCAGCGTGTGATTACATTATTGATCGCACTGATTCACCATGCAGTCTATACTACAGTATTCAATAACTCAGTGACTATGAATATTTCTGCTGTATTCTAACTACTCAATAACCTTGTTTGATGTTACATTTAACTGCAGTTTCTAGGTTATAAATACAATCTGAACACTATTTTCACCTGCTGGCGAACTTCTGGTCAAATTGTCATATGTGATACAGTAAATCACTATTGGATGCCCTTCTGACCTTTCCACCATCGCCACTGAGAACAGAAATCCCCCCCAAAAAAACACAAACCACAATTTAACAGTTGAAAGTTGCCGTCTTACTGCAATGCCAGGATGTTCATGACATTTGCAGGGGACATTCTTGAGGTTAAATCTCAGGGGTTTTAGTGACCCCTGACCTTTCCACCAGCACTGTCCCCAGGCTGTATTTTCCACTTGTAATATCAAAAGCAAACCATTACAATTTACTAAGCATATGAATACTTTAGAGTCTTAAAACACTTCCAACAAGCTAAAATATACACTTTGCTGACTGTGATTTCATTTCAGCAGAAAAGTACCAAATGTACATATTTTAGCAAAGCATTTAATACCTCCCTCAAGACATATTTTATATGTATTGCTCCGATAGTGTAAATGAAGTTAAACAACTCTCTTGACTCTACTGATGCCAGCGTCAGACATGTTGATTTGCAGCCTCGAGGAGTCTCGCTTGTGTAAAGATCAGTTTCATTTTTATATTGATGCCACGGCAAACCCATTAAATATCCTCCACTTATTACACATAGCTACAGTCAGCGTTAAAAGATTTATTTCTCATATTACAACAGACAAGATCACAGCAAAAATGATTTTCAGGGGGACTGGAAACTAATTTCAGCCTTACAGATGTGATAGAAAACCGTGAAAATTGGAGAATATCAAAGTGATTCCAGAGTAAAAAAAAACACCAAAAGGCACTGACAAACAAGAAGAATGTATAAAAAGCTGTTTGCTGTGTTTGAATATCGCCAGTAGACGTACAGTACTTTGAATCTGTGTGACGTGAGGTAAGCATCTCATCTTCCACCGGAAACGTCATGAGATGTCGCACCACAAACACCACCACGCAGGGTTGGCTTCTTCAGAGTGGGCGCCACATTAAGGTCACGATGCTGGTCGAAACGCCCAAAAAGTAGCATATGATTAAATGTTGCACAGGATTTTTGCTTGAGTTCATGCGACCGTCTTACCATAAGAATGATTCATGTTGAATGTAAACATAACTTTGTACATAAATCCCTGTTGTGGCACTTAAAGTTATCCACTGAAAAGAAGGTTGAGCTGTGCATTCATTTGAGCCCAAATATTATTGTAGATGATTTGTCTTCGTCTTTCTGCTTAATCAAATAATTGTTCGCGAGTAATATCTGTTCTTAACTCCAACATTTGCCAGCAGAGCGTTGCAGATTTACACCAGTTGACACTCACAAATACATATGAAAATGGATTCTCTAGCACCCTGATGAGGCGGATGAAGCGAGTGGGGAGATCAGAAAAGCAATCTGAGTGGAAGAAAAAACGAAATAATGCAAAAGAAAACCGATAAAATTGAAGTCAAATATTTTTGCTCCATATATCTTTCAGGGCCGATAACAGAATGCAATTACTTTTTTTGGGTGTCTATACCGAGTACAAAATAAATTACATAAAAAGGCATTCCCTGTTCAAGTCACCCAATCTCGCCACCTCAACCCTAGCCCCCCACACACACACTTTGTGCATGTAATCATGCTGCGGCCATCTTCCTCAGTGGCGTCGGGATTATGGGTGTGACAATGCGTTCAGTCTAACTCCCAGTCCTTGGAAATGAACGGGAGGCAGAAACGAAGAGTGGCTCTTCGTGTCCGAATACAAGCTCCTTCTCCACAACTTGTTCACTCTGCCGTAACTTCTTTCTGCTCACATTCAGATGTTCTTGTTCCTGTCCCCGTGAATCTCAGGCGTACTTCTTCCTTCCATCTTTCACACGTCCGCTCACACAAACGCCTCACATCTTGCGAATAACTAAAACAGTGGTGAGAACACCGGCCAGGAAAACTCCCACCGTCTGCCATGTGGGTGTGCCCAGGTGGGATCGGATACCCTCCTAAAAATCATCAACGACAGACACAAATATTAGCCATGCAAGCCAGCAATCAGGAGCGTATTTACTTATACATTATGAGTTCGATAGCTAGCTTCTTACCCAGCCACCTTGATCCCTGATCCAGTTGATCACATTTTCCTGGAGGTAGTCCATCGTCCAGTTGATTATTGTTCTGATGATATCAGGAATGTGGGTCACAAGAGCCTGAGAAGGTGTGAAAAGCGAGATGCTTCAGACGTTGGTCAGGTCTTTACTATTTAATCATAATACAGATACGTCTAAACTTTGTTTTGATTGCGAGGTGAAATACAAGCACGCTGCTGAACTCACCTTGATGACGAGTCGACAGGCAAAGTAGAACAGTGCAACCACCCTGCCCCAGTTGAATTTTCCATCTGAAAAGATCTCAACGCTAACTTTCATGAATATTTCTTTTGTGGGACTGAGCGAAGAGTCGTTTAACATTCTGGGGGGAAAAGAACATTCAGTGATTAGGGACAGGCTGATTAGACTGGTAAATACACGCTCATGAAGAACTCTTCAGGCCTCACACACACACACACACACACACACACACACACACACACACACACACACACACACACACACACACACACACACACACACACACACACACACACACACACACACACACACACACACACACACACACACACACACACACACACACACACACACACACACACACACACACACACACACACACACACACACACACACACACACACACACACACACACACACACAGCTCACTTGTGCAGCTCTACATTTCCATCCAACTCGTCTCCAATCTGCTGCAGGCACTGGGCCAGCTTCTTGTGGTTGGGGTCACACAGCTCTACTCCACCCAGCTGGGTCCTGGTCACCTCAGTATTGCCTCCATGTCGCTGAACCCGCTTGTAGATGAAACTACAACAGGGAGACACAAAATCTTAATAAAGTACGCTCTGACTTTGTTCAGTAATGAGGAGCCCAGCTGTAAACTACATACTCACTCTTTTAACAAAACAGCTCCTAGTTCCAGTAGCTGGTCTTTGTTATTGCCTGAAAGACAAAGGTCGGTGTTAAATTATCCGGATACCGTTTTACAGCCACTCATCCCGAATTTGAAATAAAAAAGGAGTGACATTTTGAGTATGTGCAGCTCCAATCTGAATATGATGCCACATTTTACAGTAGCCCCACTTGAAATAACGGAAAAGAAAGCTTGACATGTTGTTGATTATTCGTAGTTAACCTTAAAATGTACTCCCCGTGCTTTACTTTTGATATCCGCTGTGTCGGTCCGTCTGTTACGGAGACATTAGCAGTCGCGTTACATAAAGCCAGAACCTCATTTCCACAGTCTGTTACCGCCAGTTGTTTGCTAAGTTAATTGGGCTAACGTTAAGTCCATTTTGTCGAAGTTAGTGTTGTGGCTTCAAGATAATTGACGTGTGTCGAGCCCGAGAGCCCCGGCGGACTTTTAACGTTTTCTGAGTGAAACGACACAACCGTCGTTTCCCGTTGTGTTTGTTTCGGTTTTGTTCGCACATATTTGCTAACTCACTCCTGTAATAGCTATCGGCTAACCGAGCTAACGACCCAACGCTACAACAAACGGAGCAGAGTAACGGCTAATGTCTGGTTAGGTTAGACACCAAGAAAACGAGCTACAGAGGCAAAACAAAAAGCTACATATTCAAGTGTGAGATTATCTTTGTCTGAAACACTATTGGGGACGCTGTCACGGTCGATTTAATTTAAAAAGCATATTGCGGATGCTAGCTGGTACCTTCATCGCCTCCTCCCGGGTGTGATGCCATCTTGTTGTCTGTTTAGATCGCTCGCGAAGCACTTCCGTATAGTCATGTGACAGAATGATATCTGAGGTAACTGTTTTTCAGATGAGCTAATCTTCAAACACCCGACGGGAGTGATACAATAAGATGACATCATATAATTTTCATTGTTTTATTCTATTTATTTTTAAAACAATTTAAGACTTACATTACACGTCTATCGGTTGGTAAAGTAACGTTAAACGATATAAAACAAGAGTGTGTGCATTTTCAAGCCTCGCCTTTTTTGTATGTGCATACGTCACTTCCCGTGTCTCGAGCTCTTCCGTCCGCCGCGCGCACTATCAGGCCTCTTTACGACTCGGCAGGCAAAGATGGCGGATGTACAAGTACGTTTAGGAAAACGGCGTGGTGAATTTAAGTCGACATTTTTACATTTAAATTAACACATTTAGCGGTATATATTAAGTATGTGCCTTTACGTGGTCTTCATACACAACCACGAGCCATTTTGAACTACAGAGGGTTTTATTTCGGGCTTTTTTTGTTGTTGCCGTTCTGCATACCCTCGTGTAACGTTAAACTAGCTGAAATGCTAACTGGGATAGCTTAGCCTGCTACCACTTAACATTAACTTCTAGCAGAACATTGCTTTGTATACAATGTAAATAATGACCGTTTAATACATTCCCCATCAATTTTATTTATCGATGTATCGTTTGAGCTAAAGGTGGTCTTAAGTCCTTAATTATGGGAAGTAGGTAGTTAGCTAGTCATCTTTGCGAGGCCGGGCGGAGTTATGTGATGTGTCCTCCCAGCGCGTGGAAGTGTGACTGGCCATGTTAATGTCGATTATGTCTTTGTTCCACAGACCGAGAAGGCTTACCAGAAACAGCCCACCATCTTCCAGAACAAGAAGCGTGTTCTGGTCGCAGATGGGGGCAAGGAGGTCAAGGAAAAGCTCCCCCGCTACCACAAAAGTGTGGGGCTGGGCTTCAAAACCCCAAGAGAGGTAACTTGAATTATTCTGAAAAGTATCCAAACTAATGTAGAATAAGTTGGCGTTTATGTTACTTGTAAGTTGCAAATGATGTATTTCTCACGATGGTCTTCCAAGCCTTCATGGTTCTGACGATAGTGCCTTTTGGCAATGCTGATGCAGTTACAAATATTTCCTTATTTTATAGCAACGCAGCGTGCACGATGTGACTAACCATATTTAATTTTTTTTTTTTACCAGGCTATTGACGGCACTTACATTGACAAGAAATGCCCATTTACTGGAAATGTCTCCATTCGTGGCCGTATCCTCTCTGGTGAGTGTAACATTTTACAGTATGATTAAACTCTTGACCATTGACACTGGCTTGGGATGCTGCAACAGATACCTTGTCATTTAAAACCACAACAATATTATACTTTTGATATTTAGTGTACAGGAAACTTAAATTGTATTGTAATAGTGAAAATGATTTAATTCCAGCATTAGGTTAGTAATTTTCCTGACTGCAAATCAACATATCCTTGTGCAGGTGAAGCAACCCAAGCCAGAACCAGTCTTTACAGGGTAACTTATTACAAACTTTACATTGAATTTCCCTTTGCTTGTCACCGTCCAGCAAATGATGTTTTACTCACGATGGTCTTCCAAGCCCTCTGGGTTCTGACGACAATGCCTCATGGCAACACTGATGCATTGGCGTGACGATCCTATTGAAGATTGAGAGTTCACTGCAATGTCCAGGGTAAATTACAACACGATAATATTTACGTTCCTTCTGTGTGTTTGGTCTTCAGGTGTGGTGACCAAAATGAAGATGCAGAGGACCATTGTTATCAGACGTGACTACCTGCATTACATCCGCAAGTACAACCGCTTTGAGAAGAGGCACAAGAACATCTCTGTCCATCTGTCACCGTGCTTCAGGTAAGACACCGCTCGCAGGCTTTTAATTCAAAACATGCAACAGTCAGAAATTCAGTTTCAAGGAAAGTAATGCTGGTAATGGTTTAAAAAATAGTGCCGTTATTTCTATTCCCATATATACCAAATTGTCTTAATATATAGATCTGTTCAGATGTCAGTTTGTGTGGTTCTGTCCAAACAAGTTGATAACTTGCTGCAAATGATGATTTTCTCACGATGGTCTTCCAAGCTCAAGAAGCTTTGACGATAACTGCCTTTGGCAAACACTGATGCAGCTTCTCTTTACACCTCCTGCTCAAACATAGCTGAATCTTTATCGGCTTGGTCTTTAACAGATGTACCCCAATCACATGTTGATGTATTTGTTGTGTATTTCTACAGAGACGTCACCGTTGGAGACATTGTCACTGTCGGAGAGTGCCGACCACTCAGCAAGACCGTGAGGTTCAACGTCCTCAAAGTGACAAAGGCTGCCGGAGCCAAGAAGCAGTTTCAGAAGTTTTAGGTGGGATGGTGAACAGGAAGGCTGCTGTTGGCTAACTTGTCCCACTGTCAAATAAAGGAAATCTTGTTTAAATGACTTTCTGTGTTTTGTTGTCCTCAATCCTTAAATTGTTAAGCACCAAACCAGCTCTGCACCCTCTTCTTTTTTTTATGTGCAACTTATTAATCGGTGGGTGGTTGCCAAGGAGTTCTAGTTGGCCTCATTGGAACAGATGATTTATTAAATCTAGATATAATTAAGACGGATGGAATGGAACGTCTGGGGAAAAAAACCTGCCTTTGTTTTAGTAGAGTTGTGATTTTAGACAGTTATCAAAATCAGTGGGGACTATTAAAGTGGTTATTTTAAATCCTAATTTGTAAATATGTAATGATGTGTAACTGGATCATTGTTTTTTACGAGACAGTGATCATGCAATGTTTCTTGTGGTTTTTCTACGACTAATTTACTCGTAGATCTGATATCCGGTCAAATGAAACCTGGCAGCTATTATGTAATTGTTGACCTGCAGTCTGACTATTAAACAAGAGTAGAAGCATTACCAAGACCACAGTTAAGCTCAGCATTCGCTAGTAAATACAAAAGGTCCCTCACTTGTTCTGTCCAGATACCCATTGACTAGTCTTTCTATAATAAACACTACCAATTAAGGTGAATCTGAATACTTGATTGAGTTATTTTTTCTTAGGTTAGACACTATTGTAGAAAAAAGACTAGTAAATAGCAACTGGAGTACATACAAGATTCTTCACCTGTCATTTGTACACCTGTGAGCAAAGTGATCTAAAGGAAATGTGTTAAATAAACCCACCACCTACAGACCAATTGCACTGTCATCTAATATGCGGAAGATAACAGAAAGATGTTCATATAAGCTTGAGAAGAGAGGAATGCCGGCATGTTTTCAGAGTGGTTTTAGGAAGGGAAGGAACACCATGGACCCAGTGATAAGGCCAGAGAGTGAAATAAGGAAGGCCCAGGCAAATAAAGAGTCTGTCATTGCAGTGTTTGACCTATGACATGATCTGGAAGGAAGGTTTGCTATTTAAGATGCACACAATGGGAATTGATGGGAGAGTTTATAACTGGGTAAAGGATTTTCTTTTAGGAAGAAAAATTCAAGTACGGATTGGGTCAGACATGTCAAATCAATACTTAGTTAATAATGGTACGCCTCAAGGTAGTGTGATTGGCCCGCTACACTTCATTATGATTAATGACATATTCCCAAAGGTACTAGTAGATATAGGTAGATCTCTGTTTTCTGATGGGGCTTTTCGGAAAGTTAAAAAAACACAAAGGGTCTTTTTAACCAGGACAATAATCAAGGATGGGATGAAGCTAACAATGTATGGGAAAGGGTTGGAACATTTACATTTCTGGGAGTTCTTTTTGATTAACGGTTAACATTGGCAGACCATATCAGGAGAATATAGGAAAAATGCTAAAAAAAGTAATAAATACGACGATGTGTGTGACTTGTAGGGAATGGGGAGCCAGTTCATTACTGAAAACCATTTATGTGGCCTTGATAAGATCGGTGTTGGATTACGGAGGCATAGCATATGGGTCAGCAGCCAGGCACAGGCATTAAGAGTAGTGGAGCTTTTAAAACATCGAAATAGGAGAAATGCCACTGGATCAAAGGAGAAAACACCTAATGGCAAACTACTGGGCCAATTTACAGGGACACTTGTGTGGCCTGAAATCGATTGGTATTTATTAGAATTCAAAAGAAAAGGTATCAGGGATTTGTTAAGTGCATTTGAATATCAGGTAATGAAAGTATACAGTTAATTTACACAGATATATACGGATGGTGCTAAGAAGTAAGTATATTGTCTGATCCATACTCCGGAGCGGAAGGTGGCGGTAATGCGCCAATAAGATAAATGCCAAACCGCCGTTAAACTACAAGAAGAAGAAGAACCCTGGACAGCGAGAGATCCGATTGGCCCATTCCGTTACCGGAAGTAACTCGTTAGCTCGTCATCTTCACGAGGCCGGGCGGAACACGTGGAAGTGTGAATGGCCATGTTAACGTCGATGATGTCCTCGTGCCACAGACCGAGAAGGCTTTCCAGAAACAGCCCACCATCTTCCAGAACAAGAAGCGTGTTCTGGTCGCAGATGGGGGCAAGGAGGTCAAGGAAAAGCTCCCCCGCTACCACAAAAGTGTGGGGCTGGGCTTCAAAACCCCAAGAGAGGTAACTGGAATTATTCTGAAAAGTATCCAAACTAATGTAGAATAAGTTAGCGTTTATGTTACTTGTAAGTTGCAAATGATGTATTTCTCACGATGGTCTTCCAAGCCTTCATGGTTCTGACGATAGTGCCTTTTGGCAATGCTGATGCAGTCACAAGAGTGTCAAATATGTCCATATTTTATTATAGCAAAGCAGCGTGCACGATGTGACACTAACCATATTTTATTATTTTTTTTTACCAGGCGATTGACGGCACTTGCATTGACACGAAATGCCCATTTACTGGAAATGTCTCCATTCGTGGCCGTATCCTCTCTGGTGAGTGTAACACTTTACAGTATGATTAAACTCTTGACCATTGACACTGGCTTGGGATGCTGCTTTTGCCATTTACTGTACAGGAGACTTAAATTGTAAAATGCATTAGGCTAGTAATTTTCCTGACTGCAAATCAACATATCCTTGTGCAGGTGAAGCAACCCAAGCCAGAACCAGTCTTTACAGGGTAACTTATTACAAACGTTACATTGAATTTCCCTTTGCTTGTCACCGTCCAGCAAATGATGTTTTACTCACGATGGTCTTCCAAGCCCTCTGGGTTCTGACGACAATGCCTCATGGCAACACTGATGCATTGGCGTGACGATCCTATTGAAGATTGAGAGTTCACTGCAATGTCCAGGGGAGATTACAACACGATAATATTTACATTCCTTCTGTGTGTTTGGTCTTCAGGTGTGGTGACCAAAATGAAGATGCAGAGGACCATTGTTATCAGACGTGACTACCTGCATTACATCCGCAAGTACAACCGCTTTGAGAAGAGGCACAAGAACATCTCTGTCCATCTGTCACCGTGCTTCAGGTACGACGCCGCTCGCAGGCTTTTAATTCAAAACATGCAACAGTCAGAAATTCAGTTTCAAGGAAAGTAATGCTATTCAGTTTCGAGGACATCTAATTTATAAGCAAATGGTTTGATAAAAAGTGCCGTCATTTGTATTCCCATATATAACAAATTGTCCTAATGTATAAATCTCTTCAGATGTCAGTTTGTGTGGTTCTCTGTCCAAACAAGTTGATAACTTGCTGCAAATGATGATTTTCTCACGATGGTCTTCCAAGCTCAAGAAGCTTTGACGATAACTGCCTTTGGCAAACACTGATGCAGCTTCTCTTTACACCTCCTGCTCAAACATGGCTGAATATTTTATTGATGTGTAGTTTCAGCTACAGGTGGTTTTCAGTCCTTAATTAGAGGAAGTAGCTCGTCATCGTGGAAGTGTGAATGGCCATGTTAACGTTGATGATGTCCTCGTTCCACAGGCCGAGAAGGCTTACCAGAAACAGCCCACCATCTTCCAGAACAAGAAGCGTGTTCTGAGGTCAAGGAAAAGCTCCCCCGCTACCACAAAAGTGTGGGGCTGGGCTTCAAAACCCCAAGAGAGGTAACTTGAATTATTCAGAAAAGTATCCAAACTAATGTAGAATAAGTTAGCGTTTATGTTATTTGTAAGCTGCAAATGATGTATTTCTCACGATGGTCTTCCAAGCCTTCATGGTTCTGACGATAGTGCCTTTTGGCAATGCTGATGCAGTTACAAATATTTCCTTATTTTATAGCAACGCAGCATGCACGATGTGACTAACCATATTTAATTTTTTTTTTTTTACCAGGCTATTGACGGCACTTACATTGACAAGAAATGCCCATTTACTGGAAATGTCTCCATTCGTGGCCGTATCCTCTCTGGTGAGTGTAACATTTTACAGTATGATTAAACTCTTGACCATTGACACTGGCTTGGGATGCTGCAACAGATACCTTGTCATTTAAAACCACGACAATATTATACTTTTGACATTTAGTGTACAGGAAACTTAAATTGTATTGTAATAGTGAAAATAATTTAATTCCAGCATTAGGTTAGTAATTTTCCTGACTGCAAATCAACATATCCTTGTGCAGGTGAAGCAACCCAAGCCAGAACCAGTCTTTACAGGGTAACTTATTACAAACTTTACATTGAATTTCCCTTTGCTTGTCACCGTCCAGCAAATGATGTTTTACTCACGATGGTCTTCCAAGCCCTCTGGGTTCTGACGACAATGCCTCATGGCAACACTGATGCATTGGCGTGACGATCCTATTGAAGATTGAGAGTTCACTGCAATGTCCAGGGGAGATTACAACACGATAATATTTACATTCCTTCTGTGTGTTTGGTCTTCAGGTGTGGTGACCAAAATGAAGATGCAGAGGACCATTGTTATCAGACGTGACTACCTGCATTACATCCGCAAGTACAACCGCTTTGAGAAGAGGCACAAGAACATCTCTGTCCATCTGTCACCGTGCTTCAGGTACGACGCCGCTCGCAGGCTTTTAATTCAAAACATGCAACAGTCAGAAATTCAGTTTCAAGGAAAGTAATGCTATTCAGTTTCGAGGACAACATCTAATTTATAAGCAAATGGTTTGATAAAAAGTGCCGTTATTTGTATTCCCATATATAACAAATTGTCCTAATGTATAAATCTCTTCAGATGTCAGTTTGTGTGGTTCTCTGTCCAAACAAGTTGATAACTTGCTGCAAATGATGATTTTCTCACGATGGTCTTCCAAGCTCAAGAAGCTTTGACGATAACTGCCTTTGGCAAACACTGATGCAGCTTCTCTTTACACCTCCTGCTCAAACATGGCAAAATATTTTATTGATGTGTAGTTTCAGCTACAGGTGGTTTTTAGTCCTTAATTAGAGGAAGTAGCTTGTCATCGTAGAAGTGTGAATGGCCATGTTAACGTTGATGATGTCCTCGTTCCACAGGCCGAGAAGGCTTACCAGAAACAGCCCACCATCTTCCCGAACAAGAAGCGTGTTCTGAGGTCAAGGAAAAGCTCCCCCGCTACCACAAAAGTGTGGGGCTGGGCTTCAAAACCCCAAGAGAGGTAACTTTTAATTATTCAGAAAAGTATCCAAACTAATGTAGAATAAGTTAGCGTTTATGTTATTTGTAAGCTGCAAATGATGTATTTCTCACGATGGTCTTCCAAGCCTTCATGGTTCTGACGATAGTGCCTTTTGGCAATGCTGATGCAGTCACAAGAGTTCCAAATATTTCCATATTTTATTATAGCAAAGCAACGTGCACGATGTGACACTAACCATATTTAATGTATTATTTTACCAGGCGATTGACGGCACTTGCATTGAGTAGCAGTTTCAGGTGGGACGGTGAACAGGAAGGCTGCTGTTGGCGAACTTGTCCCACTGTCAAATAAAGGAAATGTTGTTTTTAAATGACTTTCTGTGTTTTGTTCTCAATTTCTAAAATAGTTTAGCACCAAAGAATCCATACACCAATCCAGCTCTGCGCCCTCTTTTTTTTTTCTTAGTGCAACTTGGTGGATGACGGAGTTCTAGATGGCTTCATTGGAACAGAAATTATCTGCTTAATTAAATCTAGATATATTTAAGACTGAAAGGGAATGTTTGGAGAAAAACCTGCCTTTTTGTTTTAGTAGTTATGATTTTAGACAAAGTTATTCAAATCAGTGGGGACTATTTAAAATCCTAATTTGTAAGTCATGTAAATATTTAATAATGAAATTGTAACCGGATCTATATTTTCTACGAGATAGTGACCAGGAAAGTTGCAATGTGTCTTGTGGTCAAACTTTTTCAAAGATTAATTCACTCGTATATCTGATATCCAGTGTTAAATAAAAGCTCAGTTGACAGACCATTGGCTGTTTATTGGTCCAGGCTGCATGGCGACCCCTCAGCGCCTCCCAATGTTTCACACTATATATTGTTCCCATAGATGAAAGTTGTCCAGCAGATGGCGACAGATAACTGTTTGAGTTGAGTCCAACACTGACGATGCATCTGCAGAGTTTGTTTGTTAATCCTTGTGAACTAGAAGTAAAGCTCCTTTGGCTACAGTGATGCATTAGATATATTTTAATTAGTATTTGGGATCACGCCTACTACTCTACATGTAGTCAGTATGCCTGTGTAAATGACCCAATTCTATGAATTTATTTACTTATTGTCAGGGCTGTCTTTTATGAATCTAAAACAGCTGATTAACTCAACAATCAGGAACGTGATTGGATGTCCAGCATTAACCAGTTAGTTTGGGTACTTAAAATCCTTTTAAGTATTATGAGATGTATTTCATCTCAGTGAAATAAAGATGCACAAATATGATGGAAGCAAACCAAATGTGTGGGTCTAAAGAAGAGCATAATGCAAGATTTAACAATTAGTACGACTATCTACTAAAAACACAGCAGTTATTCATCAGAGTTATTGTTGTTGTGAACACAATTGTCATATTGGAATTTATATTCCAATGCTTTTAAATATCCTCAATGCTTAATAAAAGTCTGCTGGACACGGTGGTCAGAAAAGAAGAGAAACATACCAGAACATGTGACCTCTTTACTTTATATCATGATGCGCAGAGTCTCACATCCAAATAAACACAAGCGAATAGTCGGTCTGCATCAGCTGAGTCATTTGCATATGTCCTTATTTCAGCCCGAGAAGATGACAGCTTTTCTCTGTGGGAATAAATGCGCACCCCCTCTTTCTCTACATCCATCCTCCCCTCAGCCTGGGCCTCTTGTCTGCTGAGAGCATTAACATAATGATGCTGTACATGTTGCTCCAGTGAATGTGGAGCATATGGTGATGACGTGAAGAGGAGAAAGTGGTTAATGTGAGCTGGGCCGTGTCAGTAGTCCCATCGTTTGATGATTAGCAGGCGAAGCAGCCGTCGTCTGAGAGTTTGCTTTCAAACAACCAAGCATTTCCCTCAATTACAGTTTTCATTTTTTGTTTTGTGGTGCGAACAAAGATCCCGGCTCTCCACAAATGCTTCAATATTTACATAAGCAGCAGTGTCCCATTTTCGAACCACAAACTGTCATCTTTTGTACTGGGGCTTTCCCAGCTCCTTCCCTCCATGGACACTACGGGAGGCTGGGAGGGCCTCACGATGGGCTCCGAATAACAGGCCCTCTCATGGGCAGACACCCCAGGGAGCAAAGCGGCCCAGCAGGCCACCCAGGCCACATGAGTGTTTGTCTGAGGGCAGACTTCTGATCCCTCAAAAAGTCCAAGCAACTATAATAAACCCAAGCTGACGGTGTTGAACTGTGATGAATATGTGCTGTTAGAAAAGCCTGTAAGTATAGCTGGTTATCAGCTAATCTCTATATGTGTGTGTGTGTGTTTCTTGTTGTACCTACTTTTTTTTCCTACTCATTGATAAGCTTCAAACAAAATTCATCATTTTTTAAAGAACTGTGGCACAAACGGGATGTTTGTCAAACCCCAAATACTTGGCTCCAGTAGGCTACATCTGAACTGTTGTGACACAGCAGCGTTGTTATCTCTCAAGCCACATTCAGCGGTTGTAGTTTAACCAACGTCGTGACCCCCCATCAGATCTGCGACTCAGCGAATATTGACCGACGTCTTTATCTACTCCTCTAACACCTCCGTTGAAACATTATTCGTCAGTTCTCTTTCATTTAAGCTGTTCTGCGATTGTTGGTTTAGTTTTTCCGAGACCAGCTTAGCGAACTAAGCTAGCTTATGATAGCTGGCTGTGGCTAATGTTGCTATTGCATCATCTGAAAGTAGTTTATTTAGCTAATGTTGGGCCTATGAATATTGCTCTCTTCCTACTTTTACCTTTGTGGACTCAACGTGTCCTCGATCGGTCACTGAGCTGCCTTCCTTGGAGCTCATTTGAAAGCTATGTTATGTACTTTTTAGCTATCCTACTAGCATAACACTATTTTGTATTTTATTTATTTTTAATAAAACTTTATTTTATAAAACTCAATTCATAAATGTTTTCGTCTCAACATCAACTGGACGTTGGTAACAGCAGTGAGCCTGTTAGCATTCTGACATCAGTATTGAGCTCACAGCTCAGACTCACAGGGCTGCTATGGTCATGTTTCTGGTTTCTCTGCTAATTCAGAACAGATCTTTAAGTCCAACTCTGCTTTATGGAATCTCAATTTTATGATTGAATCACTATCGTTGAAATTGTTCAATACGATTATCATAGTTTCACTGTTTTATTGGAAATGTGTTTAGCTCACTCGCACCACTGCAATAACAATCATGTTATAACAGATTATGATTTAGATGATTCAAACAGCACACTTCCTCCCTCAGTCCTGGAAGACGGGCCCCACGCGACCCTCCAGCTGGTGATGTGAGTTTCGGTGATGGAGAAGCCAGTCTCTTCTCTTTCCCGTCTCCCGGCTCTGCTTTATAACTCTCGATTCTCCATTTGGAGGTATCGCCAAAAGGTGAAGGTGATCAGTGCAGGTTGAGATTAAGAGCTCCATCCGCCACATGGCCGACGACCCGCCCGGCCCAGCGAGGTCAGAGAGGGCCCAGCTCCGTGGACACAAAATCAGTCTCTTCTGTAAAGAGGGAGTGAAAAAAATGCCCGAAACATATTTTTTTTGTTTTTGGCACTCATGTGTCGTGTATCAAAACTGTGACTGAGGCAGCAGACAAACAGTCTTTTGAACTGTCTCACTCGACATTCCTCCAATTTGCCAACATGTTTTACCCAGTGTCACGGCGCATACTTGGAGTCGTGCTTACTTGTGTATCTAATGGCAGGGATGTTAGCTCAGAAGGTCAGCCCGATGAGGGTAATGGCCACTATCAAAACAGAGGCCTTCTGGTGGCCCAGCAGGAGGTTTGGGCAGCAGGAGGGGGGTGGGGGGTCGTATAGTCCCATGCTGGACCCTTGTTCTGGGTTGTTTGGAGGCAGTCAGCAGCTCTCACACTGTTTTCCAGCAGAAGCAGCAGCAGTAGACCTGATGGGCTGAACAGATGGAGGCCGTGCTATGAGTAGAGGAGCCTGAGCTGTAACAGATAAAGCCCCCCCGTCCTCTGGTCTGTTTGTCAGCGGTCAACAACAGGAGTTTATTGCGTGTTTATCAAGTGTGTAGTCCATTCAGAAGAAGAAGTATGAATGTATTAACAGCACAATGCACTTAAAAGTGCATTATGCAAAGAACAATATATTGTTGGATTATGGCGATTCAATCTGTAAGCATCAATTAAATGTTGCAGCTGTTAAAGGTGGGACACATTTTAATTACTGTGTATACTGCTGGGTAGCTTAATCTATGATAATACCGTAACTTATGTTTTGATTGTGTTGCGTTTTTAACACCCAGAATCTCTAAAGTGACCCTAAAGCCCGCTGATCTAGAACAATTATTCGCGAAATCCATTCAATGTCATAAAAAGATGGACCAGCTCAAATGGGATTAAGTTCTATAGTGTCACGCTTTCCTTACCACATATTTTTATCTTGCTGGTTTGTTTGACTGCAGTATAATACGCAACCATCAAACCCATCACCATCAGCACCCTCACTGCCGGGGTGCACAACAGGAACCCTGTGGGCTCCATTCAGGGTCAGCGTGGGGTCACTCTCCACATCTGGACATGTCATCAGCCCAACAGATCTGCACAAAGACGGCCAATGTTCCTGCACTGAAGGCAGACGGGTGTCTGACAACATCATATTAAAAAAAAACATGAAGCGTCCCATTCAGTCACAAGCGACACTGCACATTAAAAACGTGGTTTAGTGAGGCCTCCTGTCTCGATCTTGGTGCCTCGATCTTGTGAAAGTAGATATGGAGGATAATCAGCATGTCAAGATCTATTACTATCAGGTTAGAGGTTGCGGTCACAGTCATCAGGATCAGATATCGGCAGCTTCTTAACTGATTTTAAGTGATTTAACAGATGTGGCTCCTGCTCTTGACTCTCACACCTTTATGGAAAGATTGTTTTCTTTCCAACTGCTGCTTTTGATTCACGTGTGAATGAAAACAATCCGGGGGATATCCAAGACTATCGCTGACAAAATCTCAATTGCCCGTCGCTCACCTGTCCTGTCCGGTGAGCCTGCGAGCATCGTCGTGTTGCACGGCAGCTCCTAATTCAATATTCTCGTGTTCAGCTGCCTTCACGCCTGTCTGTCTCTGGCATGTGTGTGAGTGTGGTGGGCATCTTCAATTTTACACCGCGTTGTCAGATCAAAGAGCGGGCTGGCGCTGGCAGGTCGCTGGCAGGTCGCTGGACGGTGTGTTGCATGCAAGCAGCGCTCTCGGGTCATGTGCGAAGCATCCAGCATGGCTGTCATCGGAGCATCCCTGGGGTGTGCTCTCGCTGACTGATGGTCTCACACTGGAGCCCAGGAGCCGACCAGCCAAGAAAACAGGCCCAGATCTGGACTGCATATCTAACGAGGGATCGTTTTATTTCCTGACGGTGACTTTGGTCCGCAGATGGAGTACGTTTGTACACACAGACGTGCTCTGTTATAGCTATAACAAGCAGAAGTTTAAACCCTAAAGCACAGAATTAGTACAAAAATACCAGACGTTTTCAGTCTTTTGTTTTGCGAGGCATTCTTGGAGCTTGTGTTTGAGACTGTGACAAAGGAACTTGTAAAGTGTGACACGTCTCTCCGTAAACAGTAACACAGAAAGTCAAAGCAACGCCCCGCAGCAACAGTTTGCGCCGATATCGAGCAGTTCCTCTCCAGCAGGAGGAATTCACCCTGGCAGATGGTAGGGCCGAGGCCCCCGAGGCCCCGCGGCAATGCTACACCCTGGGACCCGGATACCTAATCGCGCCCTGTTGAGCCTCTCACCTGCTGCTCCGCCGCTCACAATGTTATCTCATCTCCCTGACCTATTGTGGCTCCCATCGGTGATAATGACAGTTGAGAGACCCACGCAGCGCCGCAGCGGAGACTCGCTCTCCCCGGAGAGAGGCCGGATCATGGGAAAGTAATCGATCTCTCCATCTCGCCTCCTCTGGTGGATCTCGTTTCTTATCATGACCTGCAGACAGCGTCTGTGTTGTTTGTGTTTAAGGCACAGATTGCTTTCATTTCAGGGAAGCTATTCTCAGAGTTGCATGCTTGGCTATTATTTTTTATGAACTAGGTGCGGTTGGGTCACTTAACCTCTTCGCCCTTGTGCACTGCAGTGGATGTAAAGAGGACGTTTGAGAGCAGCGGGCTTTTGTGAGTTAGCTACTGTACTTTCTTTTCAGGCGGCAGAACAAATCACAGTCTGCTATGACACGTTTACTGTGTTTTTTCTAATGTTCTCTGGTGTTATTTCTCAATGGGAGAACATTTTCGCTCCGCGACCACGACTCCCCACATGAGTTCATAAACTGTCCATAGATGTGCTGCCTCGGTTCAACCAGTTCTTGCAAACAAACAGCGTCGTGGAGAATCTTGATGTCGTCGTCGTCTTTTGTTGTTGTTGTTGCTCTGCACAGTTTTAATTTTCCCTGAGGAAACACCCTCCAGTTCCCATGTGACCTCGGTTCCCACCAGCTCAGTCAGATATTGTCACTGCGGCCCAGTTCTCACTGAGGTCTGCTGAATTATTAATTAGACTTTTATTGCTTTATTCTGAATAAATGGGAGACTTCAACTGCTTCTTGTAATGAGGGTCAGAGATAATGGACAGCACAATTAGGCCCAGTAAATTACGACCGTCTATTGTTGCTGTATAACATTAATCCTCACCTTAAAGGTGTGTAAAACAACTAGACCTGTGTTGTGTATTTTGCTGAGCGGCGTACTTAAATAATGCCAAATTCTTAAAAAAACGTTAAAAGAAAATCTGTAATTGGAATCAAGGTAATTTGTTTTTTTATACCGGGTTTAATCACCTGGCGTGTTTTTCGGGACTCCCATGATCCCACACTACACAACGCTGTCAAACTCCGTGTTTTGTCATCGTTTTGATTGAGAGACCCCCTACGGCAGAATATTACGTATAGTGTGTTTAAAGGGGGACTCGTTTTGGGTCAAGCACCTCTATAAAGTTGGAGAACTCACAAGAGACGGATTAAAAAAGGATGACAAAAATGAAAGCAACGAATAATGGCCATCATTTCCCATAATGCAATTCAGTGGCTCAACCGCTTCAACGTGGGGATAAAAGCATGCGTCGGCCACAAATCATAACCCCGACAATCCAATTAAATGAGGAGGTGTTTTAAACCCTGTCGTCCTTACGTGCTGCAAATACAAAAGGAGCGTAAGTGAAGAGAGTTTCACTATGATCTGTTTCATTGCCAGTTTCTATATGAAGAGAAAAGAAAAAGAGTATCTTCTTGCCTCGGCCAATTGCATCTGAGGGGCGAACAAAAGAGACCAAAAGGAAGGAGCACACCCAATCACTGTCTGTGCGACTTAGACTGCGTTCCCTTTGTCATCGAACAATCAATATGAAGCCCAGAAAAAGGGACATGGAGTTCTTTACATGTCGGAAAATGCAAAGAGAAACTGTGTGTTTTGTTCTCACATTATAACTCAAAGAGATTTGACCTACTAACCTTCTAACTTTTCCTCTTCTGCTTTTGGTTTCAATGTATGAACTTTGTGATTCAAGAAATCTGGAAGATATTTTCTGCCTCCCCAGCTTGGCAGACCCACATACTCTAAATCGAATGTATATGTTATGTGTAATAATAAAAAATAAAAAAGTCTTTCCATAATCATGAGATTACAAGTATTTATTTCAGTATGGAAAAGGCTCAACTGTAGTCTCTGACAAATTTAGAAAGCAGAGACGATGAATCAGAGCTCACATTTCACTGTCAAAAGAAAGTTTCTTCTTAATTTCAAACTCTGATTCAAAGTTTTAAGTGAGTTATCCCTGTCAGTTGTTTTGGATGTATTTTATTGGAGACATTATATAGTAAAGGGTCACAGATCTCCATTAGAAGACGATCTAAATTGTGTCTTTGTGTGAAAAATGGAAGTGGAAGTTATGGCCTCTTGCTAACATGCCTTTTCTGCTGGCAAAACATATTTTGCCCTCAACCCCCCCCCCCTCTGAGAAACATGGTGGGGGGTTTCACCGCGAGAGGAGCTGAAGCAGTGACACTGCTGATAACCCGGTGCCATCGTGTGTCTGGCTGCCAGAACATCTCTGTTTCACTGCTGTGTGTAAAACATGAGGGAGATAACAGCAAATCCCAAACATTCTCCAAAAGAAAAAAAACAAATCATACATTTTTCCCCCTCCGACTAAAGCAAACATTAAATGACCTTATCTTAAGATAGATTGCATCTGTGAAGACCACCACAATTCAAAGAGAGGCTATGCAGATTGTTTGTATTGTTAGGCCTCTAGGGACAAAACGGCCTTTTGTAACCTTTATGAAAATACACTTTGTTAAAATAGATAAGACTGATACGTGTTTACAGACTTATAATACAGCCTAAATGCACACACGTTATGAAAAATCCTTAAGGGCTATTAACTGCATCATACAATGGCAAGTTGCAGCTTTAAGCTAGATCCGCTTTAACTAACGTTAGCCAACTAATTAAGCTAACGTTGGCTCGGTTAGTTCAACACCAGTAGTCCTCAATGAATTCCTCCCAAATGCCGGATTGTTGCTCAGTAGGTCATATTGTATACCATAATATGAGAAAAAGTAAGCCTACCTGTTCAGTATATGCTTAAGTATACATGTTTCGTTGTTACCCTCTTATTCCCTAACTCCACATCTTGTTCCCTTGTGCCTGTCGGTATGGAGGTTATTGTACTTTTGCCGTTGTTTGCAATGTCAGCTACGAGCCGCCGGCTCATCCGTCTCCAATGTTTTGAAAGCTGTTGAGGGAACAGATATGCACCCCATCTCTTATTCTGCACCTTTAACAACCCAGCGTTGCTCTTATCTGTCTCTTAGTACGCTGCATACTAAAGGTTGGCTTCGAGGTGATTCAGTTACATTAGCTGACCAAATGCCCAAACTCAAGTGAATCAGTGTATCACCTGTGCAAATAACCTCAACACTGGCATCTGACGACACTGCAGTCACAGAGGAGGCTTCCCCTCCATCAAACCCATCTCTGTGCTTTATCCAAGAGCCACATCCTGCGCTCCATCAATAATAACAAAAACAATTTGTTTGCTTTGCACTTAACTCATTTAATGACACACACATGGAAAGAAAAAGAAAATTAAAGCCGCTCCGCATCCCGGCGAGTTGGCCCCAACATAAACAGAGATCTGTGGAGCGGGAATAAACTTCCTTTGCTTGCACTGCTGCGCACACTTCCTGAGGGGATTGAGCGATGCATCAGATTGAACCGCGTTCCCCGTGAAGGCTGGAAGTGTTTGACTCTGCTGGCAAATGAGCCAACCAGGCAAATTCAAGCCACATGCTGATCCACGGCCTCCTGTTCCCGTATGTACAAAACAAATGGGTGTTTTATCAACGGCTCTAGGGAGGGAGCACTAGACTGAACTATCTCAACAACTATTTGATGGATGGCTACAGATAGATGGCTACAGGTCCCTAGAGGATACATACTATTGATTTATGATCTTTATGACTCGTCCTGTAGCGCCACCAGCAGGTCAAAACTTTCTCTTATTCAGTGAAATACGTCGGCATCTACTGAAAGCATATTTTGCGTAGACATTCATGGTTCCCAGATGATATATTCAAATGATTGTTGGTGATCGGCTGGCTTTTCATTAAGCACCACCATCAGGTTGACATGTTTATTCTGCCAATATCTCAACAAATGTTGGAAGGATTTGATTTCATGGTCCCATCTCCTGGCCTTTCTAGTGCTGTTATTGGGTCAGCATTTCAATTGGTCCAATACTTTGGCTTATGACTAAATACCTGCAAAACTAATGACATTGCTGTCTGCCATCTGTTCCTGTTTGCTTAAATTAAAGCAGCCAATGAAACACAGCCCTGGCTCGGTTTCCCACAATGACGATTTTCCTCTCTAAAGCATGAGCTCAGAACTGAGATGTTTGCTGAGAAACATGTCTGTTACTTTATTGTTATGGTAGAAAGCGGATTATCTATCTGTTTCTACTAATTCAGCATGTTCTTCAGCTTATTTTTGATTTCCTGCTCCATCACTGCAGATTATTATCGCCGGTGGCAGCAGCCCAACCGCAACAAACCCTCTGCGACCAGGATCTCTAACCTCAGCACCCTGAGAAACACTATGTCCAGTCTGAGAAGGCATACTGAATCATTTGAGATATGATTGGGGAACAGTAGATATGTGTGAGTTTTAGCGGCCTGGGGGGAAAGTCCCACCCAGGGAGACTGGAAAGGAAGCTTTGCAGATGGAGGTCAGAGTTGGGCTGCACACATCCTACTCACTATTTGTCCTGTTATTCCAATCTCCGCCAACACACGGACAGGATTGAGGATACGGTCCAGGGAAGGATCTCAAAAAGCCATTTTTTACCCTCAAAGCTCTGCAGGAGATTGTTTTTACAATTCATGAGGATAAAAGCATGAAATGACACTTAGTACACCACAGGATTTTAAGTAGAGCTGTGAAATTGTGGTTATTGGAGTAAACCTTAGTTCTGATACAAGTCAAATACAGCTGTACAATTAGAAATAGTGGTTTGTCATGTACAAAGGACTCCAGATGCAACATTACAGCATGATTTGGCAAATGATAACGTCCTCAAAGGCTTTGAAGACTGTCAAACCGATGTTCATCGTTTTCCATACATGACGTCCTCCTGGGATTTCTTTGTATTATGTTATTTCCAGGCCGCTGCTGAATTTGGCTAGCCGGAGATAAAGTTGGCCAATGTCATGTTTTTCATGGCTTAAATGGGCCTTTCCCAGATGTTAAATGTAGTGAAAAAAACTGTGTCTGTAATGATTGAGAGGTCATTAACTAATGCTGCGTTTTCACATTTCTCTTTGTGCGTATGCAAGTCAACCGAAAGTCCATTCGTTCCTTTGGGAACCTCCGTGATCTTCGAATGTTTGTCCTTACGTTTGAGTTGTTTTTTTAAAATCTGGAATTTGCCTTGCGTTGGATGAAAAATGGAAAACATTTATGGAAGATTTCGGATGAATACCTAAATGGTTACTTCCTGTGGAATAACCCAATTCATAATTGATTGATGAATGCAATACAGCTCTATTTATACATTTCTTAGCCAATTTTGTGAAATAAGAGACGTGTGATTCACCATCCATGCATGTATATCATTGCATTAGCTAGTGTGCTACTGATGTTAAATATGCCGTTGAACCTTTCACAAAGAAATCTTTTTATGAATGGGACTCGAAAAAGACAAAATGCATTCATTTCCATGCATTGAAAATTAAGGGTACACTTTATAGACCTACTACACAAAAACAAACTGTGGTAACAAGGCTAATTAATGCCTCTATGATATGTAATGTTATCCCTGGAAGTAAAAAACAATCATCTAGCATGATATTTTAAGACACGCAGCTACAAAAACAAAATCCCAGTCTCTTCCTGGTGACGTGACTGCGTCCATTTTGTCCCGGCCGAGGTCATGGTGAGACAAGTCATGCTACCTTATCGTGTCAACGCCGACGACCCGGAAAACCAAGAGCTCTTCCGTCAACACCGCAGAGACAAAGAGATGTCAGAGGACGACGACCCTTTCCTGCTAATCAGAGGGAGGAAGAGACTCCGCCCTTCACCTCTGCTCAGACAGTGATGAGGTTTCCATGTTTGTGTCGGGAGGTATGACGGTATACCTGTATCCTTTCTGGCAGAAGACAGGGACACAGGCACATATCTTCAGGCATGCAGGCAAGTTTGTTTATCATCCCCTAAAAGTTCTTTTGTGAATTTCCTTTTCTGTCCCCGATGTTCTATTTGTTTAGGCAAGGCGCTAAGATAATTGTCGGTGTACAATGAGTGCTGTTATAATATAGTTTCCTGCCACATTGTTTTGCCAACTTTCTTGCATAATTTAACCCATCAACAAAGTTCTACACACTCAAGCCATACGGTCCAAAAATCTGTGTCACACCCTCGTGATTTACCTGCTGGCTTGGCTCCACCACTTTGGTCAAGACTGAAATACCTCGACAAGTACAGGAAACCAATGCAGTGGCCTTCAAGGACCCTGAGAACGAAGACGCCATGTCTAGACAACTAGTGGATGGATTGCCAAGATATTTGGTGGTTGCTTCATTACATAATTTATGACTTAATACCTGGAAAACTAGTGACATTCCCATCAGCCCCAGTGGCCCCTTTGTGTTTAGTGCTAATTAGCCAACGTTAGCACGCTAACATTAAACATGAAAACTACAGAAATGTAGTTCAAACCCAGCCATTTTTTTCATGGCACAAAAAGCTTTGAGAAATTGAGAACATGTTCATACTCTTTGAATCCCTTGATTTATTCACTGATATGATATGAATCTCTTTGTGTCCTCTCTCTGTTAACAATAGCTCTATAGAGAGGCGACCAGAGACTTTGAGGAGTTCTTTTCAAACATTATGGTCAACCATTGGCTGAAGATGCATATCTAAGTATGATTTGACCCGTGCTTTTCTTCAAGATTTTTTTTTTCTTTCATTCCACCCGATCAGCTCGGCCATGGGCTGTGACCCCCGGTAATGTTATACAAATGTCATGCGTCACAGGACTGACGGGCGGGCCTTTGGCCTGGGACCATTATCGCAGAGAGGGCCCTTTGTAGAAACACAGAGACCCCTAGCAGAATGAACAATGGTGTTTTACGGACAAGGTCAGGAAGAAAAAGAAACACAGAGACTGGTGGGGAAGGTTTTGTGCCCACAAACTCGTCTTACATGCAGAACGTTTGTAATCTCGGATGCAGGCTATATTTATTACTTGAGTTAGCTCTTCTTTTAGGCGATGTTTGAGAGGAACAACGTTCTTTTTGTTGTAATTCTGTGTGGTTTATTAATTATAATACTGTGTGAGGATTTATCACATGCCCTTCATGGCCATTTGTTCGGTAAGCTTTGATGTTCAAGGTCAGATGTAGGAAAGTTGGGACTGTGTGAAGCTCGTGGGAGTACGTTGTCTCCAACATGCTCGGCGTAAGATGTTGCCTCAAGGATGACGTACAATCCTGTCCAGTAAGGATTTCAGATGCAGTACGCCTGTATTAAATATATATCAGGCCCTCCTAACATATTGGTGCAAGGGATATCCATAAACCAATTGAAGCGAATGCTTTATTGCCCATTTAGTGACTTAACTAACTATAACTGTTGATCAAAGACTTTAGCAGAAAGTCACATTCCTCTGCAGCCGTCACCTCAAAGGAAATGACTCACAGTCCAGCTCCAGTAAACAGCGAGGGCAACGAGCTGTGCTTTTTATCTCGTCTTATTTATGCTGCACCCTGAGGCTTTGAAGCTCCGCAGCTGAAACCGTCCCCAGACGTTAAAGTTTCTTATTATAGTCCCTGTTTATTGGACAAGATTTAGCATTGTGTTTGTGCGGCCTGCAGAAGAGTAGACCAGAAAAGAAACAGCGTGAGCGAGGACTGATGGGAATGATGCCAGAATATTGTTCTTAAAAAAACACGGACAAATAAAAAAAAGCACGGTTTACTGGTGCTGCGCTTCAGTGATGGACGAAGTATCCAGATTCTTTGTACAAGTGAAATCCTGCAATTTCTCTCTGACGTATATATCTGTTTCGCGTGTTTCCCTGGAAGTTAGAGCTAAAGTTTGATATCTCATTTTCATGAAACTGAATTCCTGCTTTGTTTGTTTGTTTACTTTGGAACCATCTTATAGTGTCGTCAAATGAAACTAAATCTGATCCGGACTCTGATTCTGAAGCAGATTTTGGAGTTGCTGTGCTATCAGAAGCAGAATAGAGGCTTGTTATGTCAGTGATCCCAGAGCCTCAAGTCTTATTTCACGTCCTCAAGAACAGACGGCTTAGTGATGCAGCGAGCTGCCATGGAAACCAGAGTGGTCTGTTGTGCTGTTTGTGTCAAAGATCCGCCCTTTTGCCATGACCCCTTCCCTCGGTGGCGGCACACTTTCCCCCGGGGGCATTCACATACAACATCTGCCCCGTCTCCCCCTCTCCCCCTGACCCCCCCCCCCCCACACTACAAAAGCCACAGAGCTTCTGGACTGGCTTTTCTCAATAAAGGCCATCCACACACACCTGCTGAGAGGGTCAGAGGTCACGATCCAGGCACACTAATGTGACCTGACAGGACATTCTTATACAACTTGCCTCCACTTACTGAGAAAGAAACAAACTAACAAATACATCTCATATGCGAATGAATATCTGCTTCTCAAAACACTTTCCCTCATCATTCTTTTCCCCGGGTCGCAGCGTCTGGCTGCTGCGTCATGCGACTGCTGAATGAGGAGACAGAAGGAGAGGGAGTTGCCGGCGGTGTCTACTCGGGCTCACGGTGCTGCCGGCTGCCTCGCCGGGCCCTAAAGGAATCACCCGGCCCTCATCAATCTGCCTCCACATTCCACAATAGCTGACAAAGGGACTCCACTCTCTCCGTGGCAGATGGCTTCGCCTCGGGCTGTCCACGCCAAGCTCCCATTGTTTAGGCTCCGGGGTTTGATGCAGGGACCTTTGCTCCTCCTCCTCCTCCTCCTCCTCCAGTGTCACACAAGGATACCGGGGTGCAGAAGTTGAGTCAAACCTCTCTGCGTTTGGATGGAATCAACAAAAAACATCTGCTTTTTTAAAAAATGTATCACAATATATGTTTTGATATAAGCTGCACGGCAGGTTGCTCTAAAAATGTCATAAGAAGTTAATGTAAAAATCCATTTGGTTAAAATGAATGAAGCATCTGTGCTCCGACAAAAAAAGCTGTGATCTCCCCCCGGATTATCCTGGTTCCCACAGGAATACGGGAGGTGAGCGCGGCCCCCTGCAAACTGCAACAGGGTCCCACAGTTTGCTTTCACACTGGAAGGAACGTCGAGCCAAAATACAGCAATTCTCGTTAGGAAAAAAAACGTATTTAAAGTAAAGTGTTTTTTGGTTGTTGTTTTCTTTCAATCCGATCCCACGGCCAGAATCGTGATCTTAGATGAATCGTGTTTTTTGTCATTGTACCATCAATCATAATGAAGCAATAAGCCTTATTAGTATTAGGTCTGCCTTTCTATATATCGTAAGTGCAAACAACCCAAACCTTTTGGGTTTTACACAGATGAAGTTACTCTGTTTTTTTTTTTTTTGGGGGGATCTTTGATTAAATGTCTTGTAACAATTTTACGGCCTTTTCTTTGCAGCGCTTCTCTTCCTGAAGTCTGAAGTCTTCTTTATGAAGTGGGATTGATCCCTGAACGGGTTCACTAAAAGCATGCAGGGGCTTTGACCGACTCCATTCAGCAATTAACATAAAGCTGCCTATCCATTAGAGAGCATGCAGCCCCAGTTTCTTCTCTTTTTGTGAGGGAGCTGGCTTGGTTTAACACATCTGTTGTCACCCATGTCTGAGCAGCCCACAGACAGGTCTGTTCACAGTGATCCTTTTATTCATCTCTTGAAAAGACCTATAGGGGCTCCTGATAGATGGCCTTCATTCCAATGAAAATGGCAAGCCGGATAATGGGAAGAATGGGGAACCAGCACTCCCCCCCCCCCCCCCCCCCCCCCCCCCATCTCCGAGCCCCTAAACTTCCTTTTATAGGGCTCCTTTTTAAACAGTCTGATGCTGAGCCTAATCACGTTGAAAGGAGAAACCGTGTTGAGCAACTCTTATCTCCCGCTTCTGGAGCTGGTGCTTTTTCCTTTAACATCTCGATGATTTCAAGTCCTTTGTGTGCAAAAAGCTCATCAAAGAGCAACTTTTAAATAATAAAATAATAAAATAAAGGGCCAGTGTGTAGCTTTTCGGTGGATCTATCAGGATAATATTTACTACGTTTTTTAATTAGCATTAGAATGAGCTCTTCATATCTACATAGGGAGCTCTTCATGGAGGCCGCCATGTTTCTACAGCAGCCCAGAGCGGACAAACCACACCGTAGGCCACCGTAGTTCTCTGACATGGTTGAGTGGAACAAACCAGGGTACCGCATTCGTTGCTCCTACAGATAAACAATGCTAACGCAGTCTTGAAAAGGGAGGGATGCAGCCACACAGATGCCACCAAATCCTACAAACTGTCTCATTAATCCGCGTTTCTATATTTCACAAATATTAGGAATGAAGCGCATCAGGAGAAACATGTATTCATTAGTTTCCATGAGTGTTTATCAGATTTTTAATTTTGTCGATACACCAACTTTTAGGGAGCAACCAAAAATAGAAAAGGTTTTTGTTCAAATTAAAACAGGTGGATGGGAAAATACTTGTATATATAATTAGTTTTCACTGGATCAAAAAGGGCAAAGGGTTGATTGTGAAAACATGTCCCCATTCAAAAAATACCGGTCACATTGTTCCGGCCCGGTTCTAAAACCGAGGCCTGCGTAGTGTAACTGAGGGATTAAGCACATGAGGTCAGTGTCGATGGGAGTGGAGGGCTCTGAGGGTCAGAGGATGTTTACCGCAGCGCTTCAGCATCAGTGATCAGGACAGCTCTGGGATGGAAAGACAATAGACCAAACAATGTCCTATTTAAAGATGGGTCACTGTTATTTATAAACCAGCGAAGAGGTCAGAGGAGGTGGGGCAGAACTTGAAGACCACGCTTTTTGTTTTCAAGATTTGTTCAGTTTATTGTCACTGCTACACCCAGTTTCTAAATATATTGGATTAAAGATATCACAAATTGCATTTTCAGGGTGATTTCATGACGCTTATCTCGCTCACTAACGAGCGCTCTAATGCTCTTATCAGAGTAAATCCAGGGATCCGGCGGTCTCATCCATTTATCATACTAAGCTCTTATTTTGACATCTCTAAGGGGCCCAATAGAGCTTGTTACACCAGATAAAAACAGAGATAAATCCGACCTGTCAAAACAGTTTCAGGGGACGTTACCGTGCGGCCCCGATATCGGATATCAGCTGATATCTTTACTTCTTTGATGTCTCTTATGTCGAGGATGATCCCGACACGCGGGGCTTGTTCGTCTTCACGTTGGTGTGCAGACCCCGAATGTGTCCTGTGTCTTCTTCCTGCAGACCGAGATATTCTCCTCATTGTCTATCTTCTTGTGAGATCTCCTTTTAAATCAAAATAGACACTTGTGGCCGGACACAATGGGCGCCATTGTTTCTCCGTGAAAGGAGAGCATGTGCTTTGCTAATGCCGCACTTGCAGCAGCCAACCTCCGGGACAACTTGGAACATTCAGCCTTTGATTAAGCAGCAACGTTATGCACGGATGACTTCCTCCAAGGTGCCTGGAGGTTGTGGGAAAGGGCCAGTGAGTAAGTGTGGCCTCAATCGGGGGGGCCGGTCCCGCCTCGCTGAATGGACTACACAGACTTTAATGATACTGGGCCCAGTTCAGCTGAGCCGGAGGACAGCCGGGGGGCTCACTGGGGCTCATATGACCCAGGCTATTGGAACCTGACGGGAGGGACGTAACTCTGTTTGTGTGTGTTTAAACAGACGTGTAACCTAACTGCCGAGCCCACCCAACAAACACATTCACGTAAGCACACATGCAAAGCACACACATTCACACAGTTGGGTGCATTGCATGTTGACTTACCGAGACAAATTGATATCAAGTTGACGAGGAAAAGCTTATCTACACTATAAACTGGTGCTGCGTCCACGTCAGTGTGAGTAAATGTGGACATTTTGAAGGTTTGAAGATGACACTGAAGCCTCTGGAAGATCATTTTCATCGTTTTTTTGATGCCAAAACTTTAGTGAAACACAGTTCCACATCAAACGTTGCTGAGGACTTTCAGGGAAATGTTCTGCTCTTGTTGTTTACACGGCAAGGTGAGAATCATCAGTGGTTAATGAATGCAGTCACGTGAATATAGATGCAGCCTGTAAATCTGGGTTATGTACGAAGTGTAAAAAGAAATGACTCTTTCAGCAGAGAAAGAAACTCAAACACCCTCCAAGTAAGTAGGGAGGGGGGGGGGGGGGGGAGAGAATAAATGAATGAGGCCAAATGAGGCTTTCTGCCGAAACATCCAATAGAGCCCAAATTCCTGATATCTGCGACCACATCGTAGAGATTCACACTAAGGCCTGTTGGCTGCAAACAGACCAACTCAAGCTAACAGCGGTCCTGGAGCAGGGGGCTGGTTTGGGTTCATATCTGCGGTGGCGCCACAGACGGCCTCCCGTTAAACTGCGTGATTAGCGCGGCGCCCGTGCGGAGGCCTGAGAGGGTGACGAATCTGCGGGCCTTCTGAAGGAGATTAATCCAGCAGCGCACGCCGAGAGCAGCGCCTGCCGTCTGTTTATTCAAAGGCCGGTTGAGCACGAGAAAAACGACGTGAAATAACTTGATACATTCTTGGCAGAGGTACAACAGTGATGTTCTATCTGAGAATAAAACCTCACAGCCACCATGTGATTCACCCCCCCCCCTGATATCTGTGACATGATCTCCTCAATCCCAGCCTTTGGGTCCCAACCTAACCTGCTGCTGTCATGGATGTGTCCCATGGGAAATCAAAAAGGCTTGTAAGCAGCACTAATGCGGCGGTTTCCCACGGATCCTGAGAGCTGTAGACGCGGCCGATACTCTGAGAGGTCAGCTACGAATCGTGTTCCTGAACCTAGTCTGGGGAAACACTTCACGTTTCAGAAGCCCCACTGATGGCAGGCTGCAGGATTTCTCTTTCAATGAGCACACGATTTACGTTTACAGTTTGAAATGTTGGCAGAAAAGCAAAATGCCGACATGCTTAATCCCTGTTGTTTTCACAAGCTCCTGACATTGGAACAAGGACTCCGCTAATCCATTTAATATGAGAGGATCAGCCCAGTTGGACCCACTGCGAGGGATAAACCGCTGCTCTGTGGGACGGAGGCCGCTCTCGTTCCCCCGCGGCTGGAGCCGGGCCAAACCCGGGGCCGGGAATTAATCCGGGCCATAAAAAGAAGAGATTCAACTAACCAGGTTGGACAGTCTGGGAGGAAGGTGCGTGTTTGCAGAGTCTGTAATGATGCAGGATTTCCTGACAGGTGTTGCATTCAACACACACACACACACACACACACACCGCATGTGGCGGCCACTGGCTTGGCCCATTTACCCATTATCCTTTAATACCGAGCCCTGCTGTTGTCGTTTAACAGCAGATATTAAGAGCAATTTAGGGATCATGAGAATAAATAACAGCCCGGAAAAGCTGGAGGAAAAACGATGAGAGTTCCGTAAGCAAAAATGACACGAGATAAGAAGAAAAGGAAGAAAAAAACAAAAAAACACATCTGTTCCAACTTCAACGACGAGTCGGCGTTCATCACATTGTCTCTCAGTGATTTCTGCCCCACATCTGCTTTTCGTTATCATGGCTCCCTAAATTTGCCTCGCCTCCTATATGTAGCAGTATATCACCCCTCCTATGTAGCAGTATATCACCCCTCCTATGTAGCAGTATATCACCCCAGCGTCCCGCGGCGCTCACTCCCCGTAAGCAATGAGCCTTAAAAACAACAAGTGAGAAGGTTGAACTCCTAAATAGATGCAGATGGTTGACAGTGGGTGTCACAGTGTCAGAAGAGCATCATGTGGTAAAAGCTCGGTGTGGGGTGGAGGGGGGGGGGGGGCTTTTTCTGGTGGGGAATGTTTGTTTGTAGTTTCCTTTCGGACCGCTGGGACCCGACCACAGAGCCCCCGAGGCCCGGGAAGCGAGGAGGTCGATTCTACACAGATTAGGTGGCGGGACGCTCTGTTGTGGGAGACCCGAGGGAGTCCCCCTGTTTACCTGTGGAAGAAGAAATGGAGTATGAATATGAGTTGCAAAAAGCCTCCGTGCACTGACGCTCCGTTTTTATCTCTCCTTCGACATGACTCATTCATTCTTTTACACAAGATTTAGAGCGTTATCGCTGGTTAACCGCTCAGCCCATAGAGGATTATAAGTCTTTTCTTATTTCATAACTCTGCAGCTCAATGGTTCACCTCTGTAAATATTTGACTCTCTTGATAAAAGCAAGGAGGCATCTGGATTCAAACCAGAGGCGTCGTGACCTTCAGTCCAACACTCTACCGCCCATGATAACCTCCCTGCGATAAAGGGACTTGAATTAGGACAAATACCCCCCCCCTAAAACTTTATTTTAGAATGTCGGGGCATGTTCAGTTAAAGCCGCTCAGATCTCCTTCTGGGGAAAAAATATCAATGTGTCGATATCACACTCAGTGTAACCTCGGTAGATTCCCATCAGAGTCTCTCTCTCTCTCTCTCTCTCTCTCTGCTTTACTCTGCCTGCCGTCCCGTGAGAGTCTGACACATCCGACTGCTCTGTCATTTTCACAGTATCAGATCCCACAGCTCTATTCTTCCACCATAATACACACACAGATCAGATCTCTGCACCTCTAAAGCCCCCCCCCCCTCCCCCCACACAAAACAGAAAAGAAACAACAACCAAGCCAGGGCCTATTTTCCCACTAAAAGCACCTCCGTTAGGGGGACCTCCACGTGGAATGAGTGGATCGCTCTCCGACCCCAGAACAACGAGAGGCGGCACAAAGAGGGAAAGTGCTGGGAAGCATTAGGCCGACGGAGTGGAAGTAGGGCAGGAGCAGGGGGCGATGAGCAGGTCTGAACAGTTATGCAAATAGCTCGTGTTCGCCTGGTTATGGAGAGAAGAGTGAAAAGGGAACAATTATAATGGAGGGGGGGGGGGGCTTTACAATAGGACATCACCAACCAGCCGTGAGTTTCCTGTTTTCTTTTGGATTTGCAGGATCGTGTCTTTCTCTTCGCCTCGGCTCGTTTATTTAGCCAAGAAATTCAGAGTGAACTTCATCGCCACTGATACATCCTCGGAAATATCTGAAGCCGTGTAACTGTGACTCGGTACTTACAGAGAAAAAAAAACAAGTCACATGATGCAGCGGCTCACACATGTCTATTTAAATCAGAAAGGGCCCGATGAGAGAACAATTAAAAGTACCTCAACGCCCCTTTTCTTTGTCTCAAACCTCCTATTGTACATCCCAGCAAGGTAGCTACACACAAACAAGAAGAGCCTGTGTACTGGTGGAGAAAGGTGGCCTTTACTTCAACACTAGGACCCTTTTCACAGGCTTTTTTTCACACACCACCAACCTCCCACCTCTTCAAATTAACAGTATGATATGGAAATAAGTCAAAGTTGTCAGCAGCTAGAGGTCCCTTGAGTTCCGTGAGCTCTTAGTGGAAATCTAAACCCGAAAGGGTCTCCGGTGAATATCCGGTTTCCAACAACACGTGGTTCTAGTGTCGAGAAGTTGGAGCTGTCGTGAGACAAAGAAGACCGATTTGTTTTAGAAAGGCCCGGGACTCAGATAAATCACAAGCTATCGGTGGTTTACATGTCTTATTATATCATTATTGAATAGAAGAACATGTCCAGGCTTGTCTGCATGTACGGACACTCGGCTCCTGGTGGATCATTTACAGTTTCACTAAATCAAGCTTGAGTGTGTCGAGTATATTATATATATATATATATATATATATATATATATATATATATATATATATATAAAGTACTTAAATGACACTTTCAATGCAGGACTTGTACTTCAAATTGAGTATTTTTCCAATAGCAGTTTATATCTAAGTTTCTGAATACTTCCTCCACTGCAGCACGATACCATACAATATTGTGCCAGTGTCAATACTTCAGAGAGAAAGAAGAATATGCATCATCGTTATTAATCCCTTATGAAGTTTGATGTCAACTCAAGTCTACTTGTGTATTTATTTGTGTCTCGGGCAGCTGAAGCGTTCTCAGCCTTCGGCCCTCGGAGAGTTTCCTCTAATGTTGCACCGAGGAGGGAAACTGAAACCGAGATCTGAGGAGGACGCCCGGGTCCCCCCGGCTCTCGCTTCTGGTGTGAGCTGTAATCCAATCGGGAGCCGGTGTGTCTGAGATGGGAAAGCAAACAGAACCGCAGACTGATCCCAGGTCTCATTCAATTTGTTTCTTTAATATACGGCTCTTGCGTCTTGTTGCTTTGGTTACGATGAAGAAGAAACCACCATGACGTCTCTGAACATGTATTAAAGACACACAGCGCGGAACTACCTTGAAATGAATACAACGTATACGTTACATAGTTAGTGACACTGAATCCTCCTTTTGCATTCAGTTTGACGCCCTGAAACACTCATGTGATCCCATATGAAGGAAGGAGATATGAATACATTGAGGATATGATCCAAGAGTCCGCCCGCTGACTTTGCACAGCTGCATCTCATATTACAATACCAAAGGCTGCCGTGGAGTGGATACACATTGGAATCAGTCATAAACAAAGTTCAAAGAAGCAGAAAACACACACGGGGGACCATCCTGCATGAGGAATGTCATACGGACCGAAATACAAGATCAATGGAAACACTCGTGAGTCCAAAACAAAGATGTGGCTTGGAGCTAATGTCTTCCATGTTGGATCCACAGAGTCTGGAGCTGACATGTGGTTTCTGCTCTCGTGGCGTACATCAGCGGATAAAAAGGGAAATGAGGCTTTCTGGACAGTTTGTGGGATGTTGTGACACCGTGGTCACAGTGCATGCTGGGATTGTTTACCGGCTGTAGGCTATATGTGCATCTTATACATACTCGTCTTTGTAGAAGCAGGGACTATAAATATCTGCACCGACCGCTCAGATACCCCAGCGTACTGATATGATCTGGGGGGGGGGGGCTGTGGTTTTTATTTGTGGGTTTGTGGGCATTTTGGTGAGGAAGTGGGCTCCTCTGAAGACGCTGGATTTAATCCAGCAGTAATGTCAGCGATGAGGTGGGGTGATTTCCAGAAAACGGCTTTTTTTTCTTCCTCTTCCTGTTGGCGTCCGTGGAAGAAGCGAAAAGGCTGAAATAAAGCGAACATTGAGGGAGGTTGGAGCGGCCGCCGCCGGACATTTTACACAACTGACATTGTCCAAAGGAAAAAAAGAGTTTCTGAGCTGCGACGAACGCCCTGCAAGAAAGAGGGCGGTTGATGGAAGAAGAATGAAGGCCTCGGAGACAACCCCCTCTGCCTGGTTTCTTACACTCGCCTTTAGACGCCTTTCTGTGCACCGTTTTTAAAGGGGCACAAAAGAGCTTGTCAGAAGGGACAAAGCAAAGAGGTAACTTATGTCCCACATGTCCCAGAATGAGAAAGAATCAAACACCTGCAGTGGGAAAACTCATTGATTTCTCTTGCTAAAAGTTTGCTGCTGCAAGTAAAGACGGCGTTAAGACGTGAAAGGCGTGACTCGGCCTCTGCGTCGACTTTTTAGGTGTTCATCCCCAAAATCTGGATAAATCATATTGTGTGTTTTCTGCAGCTTTTTTTTTTTGGGGTCTTGTGCCAAATTGAAAGACGTCTGTTTAACCGGACGTTTGTTCGATACTAAGCGGTCTGTATCTGGCGGTCGCCACCGTCGTTATGGAGGCTATGGAGGCTCCACCTGCTGCCTGCTGGTCTAAATGGACTGTTGTGCCTTCTGCTCGGCCTCCCGGGCACCAGACGGAGGTCGGATGTGAGAGACAGAATTTGAATAACAAGTGTTTCCAGGAATGGCCAACTGTTCAGAGTCCTCACAAGGTCAGTGAAGAACTATAGAGCCCGTTTCTCTGGTGAACACCCGGCTGAATTCAAATAGCTTCATAAAAGAAAAAAATCTGTCTGAAGTCTGATTGCAAATTTAGATCTGCAAGGATAAAGCTGCAGCTTTTCCTTCAGGTGCATTTTTGAAACACACCTTTCCTCGTGTTCCTTGGGTTTTACTCTTATAATAATAATAATAATACTTGATATAATACTTACTCCACTGAATTTATATAGCGCTTTTCTAGACACTCAAAGACGCTTTACATGAGGCATGGACAAACCAGAACAAAACTAAATAGAAAGACAAGGAGCAAACAAAACAAACAAACAGAACATTTCGGGTAAAAAAGGAATAAAACAAAACCAAACAAAAAAGACCTTAAAAAAAAAGACTATTATGAAACTGAACTCTTCATATCAGAGTCCCCCACACACACACGCACGCACACACACACTCTCACACACACACACAGACACTGAAACCACGCCCCATTTCTGCTTCACTGCATTCAAGGCCCTCCCAGGGGGCGTGGCCAGCCTGGAAGCTCATATAGTTCCCCTTCTCACAAACTGCCTACTTGCACTCAGCGATGCTCGCGCACGGATGCGTCCGCCCTGTCATCTTCTATTGAGGAGAAACACACCATATGGACTTTGCATTGGGGATTTGTGGCGCTGCTTCATAGATTCTTTTTTTTTTGTTGAGTCTTTTCGATTTTTTTTTTTTTAATTTAAAACAAGTTTGAATCATGTTGTCAACTAGCAATAAGAAGACCGCCGTCTCCGTGGGCAGCGCGGCGGGCCTCTGCCTGCTGCTGCTGCTGCTGCTGGTCGCCGCGCAGCATCACCGCGTCCAGGTGCAGGACGACGCGTCCGCGGCGGCGGCGGACGCCGGCACGCGCTCTCTGCTCCAGGATGCCGCGCAGGAGGAGCACACCAAGAAGGGCTTCTCGGCGTACTTCACCAAACTGACCCGGGCACGCCGGGAGGTGGAGAAGCCCGGGCGCTCCTCCGCGTACGGCGCCGACCCGCCTCCGGCCGAGGACATCGGCGCCGATGACGTCTTCATCGCGGTGAAGACCACCAAGAAGTTCCATCAGTCCAGGCTGAATCTGCTCCTGGACACGTGGATCTCGAGAAACGTGCAACAGGTAAAGGAAAAGTGCAAAAGAATGCGGTGTTTAATTCATATGGGGGTGGGTGGGTGGGGGGACATTCAGATGTGGTGACGCGCCGGCTTGTGGGTGCTGCAGAGCGGAACAGGTGATGCCGGTTTGATGGCAGTGCTGCATTGGGCCCCCCTGTCCCCAGATGACGCACTAAAGTAGCCGCAGTACCCCTGTTAGCAATGCGGAATCTCCTGGGCTCTGTCACTTTTTATTCTCCTGAGTGATGTCCCTGAGAACGGAGGGAGCACTTTCAGGACTCTCTCAGCCCCCCTCTCACCCCCCCCCCCCCCCTCTCTCTCTCTCTCTCTCTCTCTTTCCCACTCTCTATTATCCCTCCTCTCTTTGGGTGTCCCTGTGAATGCCCCCGGTGCAATGGATGCTTCACAGCAGCGACTCCAGCGCTGTCCCCCTTCCAGCACTAACAAAGCGTCTTTCTGATGGGGGAAGAAAAGGCTTTCCCAGCCCCTTGTCTCCCCTCTCTCCATGGGAACGTGGGAGCCGAGTCTGGGTCAAGCTCACTGCGGGGATGGGGGGCTTCGGTGAAGGGGATGCCTGGGACAAAGGGGTGCATCTATAGCCGAGTCTAAGCGGCACGCTGAGTGTGAAAATGTGGCCTTGAGAACCAAGCTCCTTCAGAGGGTGCACAAAGACACGCACGGCCACAATGTGGAGGAAACGGTGGCTATTCACACTGATTTCATCCGGCACCCAGATGTGCTTTTTCAAAAGTCCTTTTAATTTGCCTTGGGCGCTGACACAGGGTTAGGGTTAGGATTCTCCTCACTAGTGGAGATTGGGGAGAGGTTTTCTTCTTCTTCTTCTTCTTGTGTTTGATGTCGGTATAAAATTGTAAAGATAACAGGCTGTCACACGTTAATGCACCGCAACATCTGCTTGGACGTCCGATGAGCGTGCTAATTGGTTGTAATCACTGCACTGGATGATGTTAGTGAACCCATCCAGCAGAGCTAACAGCAGGGCTTGCGGGCGGGGGGCAGCTGGTGGGTGGCTGCGTGGTGGACAAAAAAAAAAAAAAAAAAAAAAGGACAGAGCGGGCCCACAATGCAAGAGGGAGTTCCTGGAGGAAGGGTGCCAGGTGGTCAGGGGGAGACGCAACAAAGGACGGCCCTAATGCCAGCCATATGATGCTCCGAGTTCCCACCATGTACATATGGCTGTCCTCGGAGCTCAGGGCTGATTCTCACGCTCAGCTGATGGGACATCTGTGGAGTTTGGACCACTTTTTATTTTTTTGCAGCGGCACGCTCGAGGGACGAAAAGTTTTTATTCGCGTAAAACGCCAACATTTGAAAAGACTTTCCGTCGCTCTTCCGCTCAAAGTGAGACGCCTTTCCCTCGTATGCCGATGGAGCTGCTATCTGCTGCCGTTTACATGAGAACAGAGAGGGGAGATTATCTCTGCCATAGACGTGTTGAAAACAATAGCGCCTGTGGCCTACCCTTAATCTTTGAGCCCTTTCAGACCCTAAATAGCATTTGTGTGGTGTCTTTCTAGAAGTTTCCCTTTGAGGCTTTCAAAATGCTTTTGAAACGCAAGGCCTCTTTTTTTTTTTTTTTTTTTTTTTTTTTTTCATCTTAAGTCATGATATCTTTATTTGTTGAACAAAACTCCTTCCTGTTTGCTATCAATCACCCTTGAGCAGGATCTTAAATCCAAATGGATCACAATAATTCCCGCTCCAGGGGAGCCGATCGGCGGAGAACCGATTGGTGAAACTGGCACGTCGCCGCTCTAGATGAATGTAGCAGCTGGCACCGGCGTCTTGATGGTGTGCCATGCATTCCTCTCTTATGATAATTAGCCAGCGCTCCCAACAATGGGCACTTTAAAAAAAAATGTCTTGGCTGTGAAGTACAAGTGGTCAGAAAGTGGGTGGGAGTCACTGAAGAGGACAGATGGTTTTTAAGATGTGACTAATATGTGGATGCCATTTAACCCCATCCGGTACAGTGGTAGGACAAATAATGTGTCCTGATGAAATAGACTACACAGGCTTTGATTTAGAAAGGGAGGAGGGGAGGGGAGGGGAAGTGGGGCTGCAGGAGGGCGGGGGGCCTGATGCCCTTCCTTCCCGTGGAGCTGGAGACAGCCAGCCAGGCACCACGTTCGGCTCAGACAGGACCGTGCCGGGCCTTCCTGTGGTCAGGAGTGCAGCTCTCATCTCCCTCCTCTCCTCGCCTCTTATCTCTGCCTCACAGACAGACATCTGTTTTTTTAAATTAGTATTCTGTGAAAGTAATTGTTCTATTTAAGTTTCAGTTAAGAAACAAAGAAGGAGAAGAAAAAAAGAAAGGGGAACAAAAAAAAGCCTTCCCAGGCAGGTCTCTCTTTAGTTAACTCCTGCAGCTGTATGCAAATGCTGGCAAACATACTTAGACTTTACCCAGTGGAGACTTTACCCAGCATGAAAACTCACAGCATTGTTCTATTCAAGAGGCCCTGGCCGTGTACGTGGCCCTAAGAAGAAGAAGAAGGAGGAGGGGGGGGGGGGGGGCAGGATGGGGGATGGAGGATGGGGGGGAATGGCCACACACAGTTTTCAATTTACTAATCAGCAGTGAGATTCCTCCCCTCTCCCTCCCTCCCTCTTTCTGTCAGTGCCCTTGCAGCTCCGGCAGCTGCCTCTGTGATTAGGCCGCCTATTCAGCGGGCTTTAAAGCAAACAGCGCCAGCCTCTGATCCCTTCTCCACCAAAACCACCTCTTCCTTAAACAAATACAGGCTTGCGGCTGCAGCATCGAGCAGCATCTGCTTCCACGAACTGCTCACTCGGTGTCGGCTTTGTTCTCGAAAAAAAAAAAAAGTAGAACTGGAGTCCAAGTGAAGCCGTTTCTGGATGCAACACACACACACACACACACACACACACACACACACACGCACACACACACACACGAGTCACCGTTGACACAAAGGTCCCCCCCCCTTCCCCCCCGCGACCCGGCGTGTAGAGGCACGTGGCGCAGATAAGGTAGCGTGATGTTCGGCAGGTGCTTGCCTCACCTGAGGTGAAGAGCAAACAGGCTGCCAGCGGCGGTCACGGGGTGGGGGCCCTTTTCATCGCCACCGTTCAGCGGCCTGCACCTGCTCGGCGTGAGCAGGCGTCATAAAGAGGAGTCTAATCCTTTTGTTGTGCACTCCTTTTATGAGTAACTGCTACATTTAACAAGCGCCTGCAGTCTCGTGGCTGCACTCCCGACTCTTGTCAGTCACACGGCAGCGTGGATTGCGTCGGTACTTTTATCTGCTGCTTGCTCCGGTTGTGGCTGCATTCAACACGTTGAAGCCTGGCAGCAGGTCCGAGAGGGGGGGCTCGGCCAAGGGATGGGATGCATGAATGGGGTGTGTGGGGGCGGACAGTCTGCCTCCTCCATTGTTTTCTATGTCTGGGATGCTTCGGGGCGGTGGCCCAGTTGCCATGGAGAGGGTGAAACGTGGGACAAAAGGCCTTTTTATTGGAGAGTTGTTTAACTGGACGTGTTTTCCACTGCATAAAAGGCACGTCGAGTGATGCTAATCACACCGGACGTGAGGAAGAAGAACTTTGGACCGGCGCCTCACGAGATCATCGCATGATCCGCCGGAGCTGTGTTTGATTTTAAAGGCCACTGATCTGAATTGTCCCTCTTTGTGTTTACAGACGTACATCTTCACAGACGGGGAGGATGCAGAGCTAAAAAAGAAAATTGGTACGTATCACGTTGGGAACTGAGATGCTCTTTGTTTGAATTAGAACGGGCACTCTGGATTAATGAGGACTCTTGTTTTTTAAAAGGTCATACACATTCTGACGGTGTTGAAATGCATAAAGCCTCCATTCATAATGTGATCTTTAAATTAATGAGCGTCCCGTTTCTTGTTGCCACAGGGAGTCACGCAATCAACACAAACTGCTCTGCAGCTCACAGTCGACAAGCTCTCTCCTGCAAGATGGCGGTGGAATATGATAAATTCATAGAGTCAGGGAAAAAGTAAGTACTTGATATTTCAATTGATTTTTTTTTAAAATTTGAGAATATCTCAGGATCTAATGATTCTTCTGTTTCGTAGGTGGTTCTGTCACGTCGACGACGACAACTACGTGAACGTTCGGACCCTGGTGAAGCACCTGTCCCAGTACCCCCACACCCAGGACATGTACATCGGTAAACCCAGTCTGGACCGGCCCATCGAGGCCACGGAGAGGCTGGGGGACAACAAGATGGTACGCAGGAGATTCTCGTATCCGCAGAGTCACATTTTTTTCACTTTTTTCAAGATCGCGCTCTTTGTCGGATGATTCGGTATATTGACCAACGCTTCTGTGTCCTTCCAGAAACCGGTGAACTTCTGGTTCGCTACCGGGGGAGCCGGCTTCTGTGTGAGCCGAGGGCTGGCGCTGAAGATGAGCCCGTGGGCCAGGTGAGCTCCAGAGACACACACACACACACACACACACATCCTGCATTATCTACAGGGCGCTCAGTCTTGAGGGGGGAAATAGCAAAACTAAAATAAAAAAATGTCACATCAGCACTGACCCAGTGTGTTTTTTCTTTTCTTCCCATCCCTCCAGCGGCGGCCACTTCATGAACACAGCGGAGAAGATCCGTCTGCCCGACGACTGCACTGTGGGTTACATCATCGAGTCGGTTCTAGGGGTTCCTCTGACCCGCAGCAACCTGTTTCACTCCCACCTGGAGAACCTGCAACAAGTGTCCAGAACGGAGATACACAAGCAGGTGAGGCGCTTATTAAAATACACGACCCATAGCCAGTGTTCTTGGTGAGCTTTTTCAATATATATGTTGTTGTTTTTTCTATGATGCTCACGTTTCCCCCTGTCATCTTTGTTCCAGATCACCCTCAGTTATGGGATGTTCGAAAACAAGAGTAACATCATCAATTTCAAAGGGGCTTTTCCTGTGGAGGAGGATCCATCAAGGTGAGAGATCGTTCCGCGTTTAGCGACGTCGATTTTAAAATCCGCTTTAATAATAATAATAATAATAATGCATTGAACTTATATAGCGCTTTTGATGATACTCAAAGACACTTAAAACAAGTCTGACTCCGGCCTTCTTCTCGCTGTCTTCCAGGTTCAAGTCGGTGCACTGTCTCCTGTACCCGGACACCCCCTGGTGTCCCCCTCAGGTTGCCTTCTAGGGCGACCGCTCCTTTTTCTCATCCTCGTCCCCGTCGCGCCTCGGTATCTGAAAGGCTGGCGGGGACCCGTGTTTTGGTATGCGACCGCGCGGCTGCAGTGTTGTTGCTGCAGTTTGTGCGCGGTCTTTAATAGTTTTACTGGGCTGCTGTGCGGCCCGCCTCGGGACTATTCCTTCCTGTACCGGAGCAGGGACCTCGCCCCATTATGTTCTGGTGCGGGACCCCAGCTCTCGGGCAGGAAGTAGCTTTCAGCGTTAAGCTTTGCAGGCAATCAGTTGAGCTTTTTGTGATGTATATATTGCTTGTAAATGTATTTGCAATTCTCATAGAATGTATTGACATATATTCAAGCCTTTTTGCCAGCTTTACATTAACATTTTCTTTCTTTTTTTTTTTTTTTTCTTTTCTTTAAAAAAAAAAGAAGCTTTTTTTATTGTCTTTCCTCACATATAATTGGCATTTTTGTTCAGAATTTTTTTACTACGATGACTCCGGACAAATGCTCTAATATGAAGATATTGTTGTGCTTTTAAGTGAACTGTGTTATTTCTCCCATTAACTGAGCTGGCAGTCGGCAGATTCCCTAATGCATCCTTTGGGGGACCTAATCTGAGGTATATCAGGACTAAGCACTTTTTCCCGTTGCGATTATATATTTCGGTCAACTGACCTAATTTACGTCCTTTTTAATGACATGCTTCAGATTTGTGTCCAAACTGTAACAAAGAAAAATAACCTCGCCAAAATCTCCTCATCTATTCATGTTTTTTATATATATATATATATATAAAATAATGAGTAGGAAGAGATTTTGACTCCGGGTTACAATCAGCTTTTGAAATGTTTCTTATTTGTTGTTGAAAAAAAATTGCACAGCTGAGTTTCAAATGAGCTGATGTTTGCTCCTGAAAAGACGCTCGCCTCACGCGGTTCGACAGTGACAAATTAGTGAAAAGTAAAAAAACAATCCATTTGAAACCAAGGCATCGGAACAATAACCGCGTGTGTAATATGAGCCACGGCTTCTTAATGGTTTGCACAAAAGACTCTGCTGTCGTTCCGTCTTCACACAGAACTGAGGCCTGCGAGGCTTCCCAGGAGCAACATGAGTGTTTCCACATGGAGGCGTCTGCGCCCTCCGTGTGTCGTCTCTCGCCCATATTGGGTCGCATTGTACATTTTGATGGCAGTATTGTGTACTGTGTCTTTTGTTTTTAAACGAGTAGTTTCCCTCTTATTTTTTGTGGTTTACGTCCGCTTGTCATGATCTTTGTGCTGCTTTGCACTGTGGTGTTTATTCTCCAGTATCTGGAGGGTTCATTCCCAATACTGGCTCCTCAGGGATTATGAGCTGATCCTGGTATTAACTACCATGGGACCTACAACTTTGAATAAAAAAAAAAAAAAAAGTGCATAACCACTGAGAAACATTACATTGTCTTCCTTTTTTTGAATGTTCAAAATAACAGATCTTCTTTTTAGTGTCACTGCTTTATTAATGCGGTGACGGTAGCATACGTTTATTCAACCACTGTTAAGTATTTGTACTTGAGTTTCTCCATTTCATGCTACTTTGTCTACTCCACTACTTAAATGGGATGTGTATGTATATATATATATATATATATATATATATATATATATTCTCGTTTCATTTAAATAACTAGGTAAACCTCCCACATATTTCATATTGTGACCTAACTTCTGGGTTGGGAACCACTGGACTAAAATATATTGCAATATAAAGCAGTTAAAACATTTTATGAAATATGATTATTCACTTTCTTTCATTCTGGTTGCCAGAACTTTATAATATTTTATGCTGTCCAATTATGGAAATATTGTACTATTTACTCCATTTATATTTATCTGACAGCTGTAGTCGCAAATGAATTCACTGCATAAGAGTTGAAATATCTGTATTGAACATATATGATGGTTATTATACAGTAGAGTGAAGCAGATCTGCTTCACGGCAGCCGACTAACAATAAAAATGCTGCTTACGTGTAAACGCATCAATCTTATTATATAATACATGATAAACGTCCTTTTTGACCTTTTGAATTCTAGGGTATAATTTGGGCAAAAAAATAAATACAAAAGCCTCTCAGGATTCAACACCGTCGAGAAAATAATTCTGACAAAAAGGCATTTTGACAAATTCTCAGTATTTAAAAGAGTGCAGTTTAAAACATTATCGTCGTGCCGACTGACATCCATCACCAAAAGCATGGGAGACAAATTACTCGCAGCCAACATCCTCACCGCGACCACAGCGCTGCCTTCCAGACGTGGAGTGGGAAACAATGCCGTCTTTCATGTGTCTAGATCTCATGTTCACACAGACCTCCCTCTCTCTGCAGACGTTTCCAATCATATTTTATACGAAATGGAACAATCAAAGCAGTTTTGAGATGTAATAACCAGACGCTTGATCAGAGAGAGAGAGAGCACTGCACCCATGGGAAAAAAGGGCATGTGGCTTAAGAATAAAACTCTTGTGTTATTAAACTGGCACGCTGTGGATGTGAAAACAGTAATCAGAGCTGCAGCACATTGATCTTTTCCTACAAAAGATAAAGGTGTTTACATACATAACAAATCATTAAAGTGTCGGTCTAACACGCCTCTAATCTTTTTAAACTCTCAAAACCGACACTTGTGCGTAACATTTAATACAAAAAAAAGAATCACAACAGAGGAGATGTGCACATAACACATAACACTGCTCACTGGTAAAGCAGTAAGAAGACAAGTTTGTTTGTGCACATATCCTACGAGAGGAAATAAAGGAGGTAGCACGAGATCTTAAAAGAGCCTAAAACCGTCTCCTCCTGCTCTTTTCTGATCCCTCAGTGATCCGTCAAACACAATAATCTGTCACATCGACGAGTGAATGAGTCGTTACATGTGATTACTGTACTCTGCTGCTCTTTCCACTGTTTACCTTCCCTTCACGTTTGCTATTGCAATTATGACTGTTCCCATACCAGCAGAGTAATATACACCGTGGGGCCGAGCTCTGGAGCTAACGCCGTTAGCGTAGCAACGGAGGCTGAGACTTCAGCTTCACAGGACAGAGAAGAGGAACCACTCGAGGCGCTGAATGTGGCTTCGTACCGACAGCTTTTCCATAACAGGGGAATCAATTTATGTTTAATTCATACAAACTTATTTTTTTGTTCTGGGCCTCGTTACCCGTTGCCCTGCTGCACGTCACCCAACAAAAAACAACCTATTGTCGTCTTTACATTCCTATTTTTATGGCGATCTAACAAGAAAGATACAACGTGTTACTTAGCAACTAGCCGATGCCCCTGTTTCATGATGTTAAGCTAAACAGTTGCTAGCTTTAACAGTTAGCTTAGCACTTAACTGACAAATGTGAAAGAGGTATCTTCCTGTTTCACGTTACGCTACCATGATGAGCTATTCATTGAGGTATTAAAGGGCGTTCAGTAGTCCTTCCACAGTACACTGTATTGTTTTAATATAATCAGACTGTAAATTATGGACGTGATCTCTCAGAGTGGGTTAACTCCATCTTGGCAGAGAGGCCACGCCCATAATTATGCCTAACTTTAAGCCTTTGTTTCATTTAAACGGGGGAAGTTTTATAAAACTTCAGCCCCCACCCACGTACGGTTGTCATGAACGGGTACATTGGTCATAGAGACCCTAACCTTTTGTTGGCCATTTTCACATGGGGATCTATGGGGACTGACTCGCTTTTGGAGCCAGCCCCAAGTGGCCATGGGAGGAACTGCAGTTGTTGGCACTTGCACGCCATCTTCCCTTTTCAGCACAGTGCGACGTGGTAAAAAGTTAGTGTAACGGCTCAAAGCACAACTCGGGTGTAACGTCTCCAGAGATCTGCCATTCAATGGAAGGACTTCAGCAGTTTCAGCTGTTTTGCATACGAGGCAGGTAAGAGATTACAAGAACACAAACATCCAACTGCAGACATGGCTGACCACCCAACTGCCAGCGAGCCGTGAAATACGACTGGAGGCTGTTGCTGATTATCTTCCACTGATAAAGGATCCGGTATCCAAAATGTCGTCCATGTTCTGTTTACAAAACATTAAAAAAGTCCCGCATGACTTGTGTCTGTCTCAGCTCGAGTCATACTTGAGGAGAAATCTGCCCGCCTGCAGTTTTCGGCCTCAGGGCGAAACCGCGTCTTGTCGCCCATGTGATGACCCGGCAGCCTGAAAGCCGTTGAGGGTTTCAGGCTTGTTGAGACGGGTTCTAACCCATTTTAACATTTCATTTTAAATCCGACAACGGGCTGTTGTCAATACAACTATACATTTTGTTTGTGTAAATACCAAAAGGGGAAAGGCCCGCCCTCCCAGAGTCAGGTGAGATGAGGTGGCTTGTTCATAGGTTCACCAGACCCCGGGACCAGAGTCTCTTTATGAGGTGTCTGTTGCTGGAAAGTCACTCAAACAACCACAAAAACATGCAAAGCCAAATGAAAAAACGAAAAAATCGTGCAAAAATGACTACGAATAAACGCTAAATTAAAAAAAATATTAAATGATTGCAAAAAGGATTGGAAAGAAAAGCAAAATGACTAAAGAGCAACGTAAAAAACACCACCAACTAACACAAAATAATCACAAAGAGGCGCAAAACATCTAGAAAGACTACAAATATCTTTATATTAAATATCTTTCTGTCCGTTCCACAATGAGCCTCCTTCACAGCACACATTTCGAGCGGTCGTAGAAGGATCCGGATCTGTTTGAGTCGCCGTGCGCCCTGAAATGTGTGCCGTAGTAATATTTCACACATATTAACATACAGAAACATCTCTTTAGACTTCAGAGGCCTTTATTGCAGCCCTGCCTTCAGGGGGACTGACAGGAAACACTTAAGTCTGTTAACGCTGCGTCTCCTGCTGATTGAACACAAACACCTGGGTGTGCTTTCTTGCACCTCCCATCAGTGCTCCGAGTGCGACATGTGAAAATTCACAACTCACCCAAAGTAGCTGTCTTATTTGTTTGTTTGACTCCCACCCCCAGGAAGAAAAGAAAAAAAAAAGAAACGGCGACTCTCAACCGCCAGTGAACTGGACCCCCGTCCCCCCTGAGTGGGAGGTGAGGGGCTGGAGTGGATGTGGTGAAGTGTGTGGATGGCTGCCACTGAGGGACATTCCTCAGAGTGCTGGAGGATTACAGCGCCGCCGGCCACTCGCACATTGTCTTCATGACTGCCCCTCTGCTGTATCAGTCGGCCTCCAATTAACAGGCGGCATTGTCTGCGGGATTAGTAGCGGCGGGACACGTCCCACAGCAACTGGCACGGGCCTTAATCCTGCTCGACATGTGCTCTGAGAGCGGGCGCTCGCCCTAATCCAGGTATCACGTATCCCCTGATGAAGAAGGACTTGAACTTCGGTAGAAGCAGCACTTGAGTGAAGGACTTTTAATGTTTATTCTCAGTTGGATGAGGCACAAAATGCTTTCCCAGAAGACTTTTTAACAGAACGGATGCCAAAATATGAAAAAATATACTGTTTCTGCATGTTAAATAGGGACGAGGGGTAAAAATGACATGTTAACTGATTGTAACCAATGCCAGGTTTTTATATAAAACAACTTTTAGTTCTAATGTCAACACCTTTGCGCCGTGTTTCAGAAGCATAAACAGTGATCGACTCAACCGGGGTGAAACATTCCTCATCCTGATGGTTTGTTTGCATAGGAAGAGGTCAAACATGAAGATAACATGATACATTGTTATTTAATGAGATCCCTCCATGAATCACAGTTTACGTTGTCTATAAAATGTTGTTTTATGATGGTAATTTGCATAAAATGCAAATGAGGATGCAAATGTGAGGAATACAGATGAAAGCTCCTCCGCTCCGTCCTGCTATTGGATCTCGGCTTCTTTCAGTGGGTTTAGTGCAAGCTTAGACTTGAGTCAGGACCCTCTGCATCCTGGCTCATGGAGACGTGGAGGTCTGCAAGAGTCAGGACCCTCTGCATCCTGACTCATGGAGACGTGGTGGTCTGCATGAGTCAGGACCCTCTGCATCCTGGCTCATGGAGACGTGGAGGTCTGCATGAGTCAGGACCCTCTGCATCCTGGCTCATGGAGACGTGGAGGTCTGCATGAGTCAGGACCCTCTGCATCCTGACTCATGGAGACGTGGTGGTCTGCATGAGTCAGGACCCTCTGCATCCTGACTCATGGAGACGTGGTGGTCTGCATGAGTCAGGACCCTCTGCATCCTGACTCATGGAGACGTGGAGGTCTGCAAGAGTCAGGACCCTCTGCATCCTGACTCATGGAGACGTGGTGGTCTGCAAGAGTCAGGACCCTCTGCATCCTGGCTCATGGAGACGTGGTGGTCTGCAAGAGTCAGGACCCTCTGCATCCTTCAAGAAGAGGCACAGAAGCTGTTTGACGTCGAGCAACCTCAGGCCGAGATAACTCATCACTGCTATTATAAGAATATGGAATATTACTTGGACTGTATCTGAATCCACAAACGGGGACTCTGTCCTCGTAAAAAATAAAGTGTTTCTGGATGTTTGTTGTAACCGTGACAACGGAACATGAATGTCCTGACTGTCAGCTCAGATAATGTGGTTAAATGTGGCGGTGAACCTCTGGGATCAAGACAGATGACTCTGAAGGAACAGGAAGGAGAACGGGAAACGCTTTGAAAGTGCTGAAGCATCGGAGCGAGCAGGAGGATAAAAAAAAGAAGAAGAAGAAGAAGAAGAAGGAGGAGGAGGAGGAGTAGGAGGAGTAGGCGAGGACGGGGATAACCAGACTGCTCCATAAATCCTTCACTGGCAACGTGCTCCCCCCGACTGGAGGAGGTGAGGCGTGAATGACGTGAGCGGTGAGCCGCGGGACACAGCTGCCTCCCCTCTGAGCCCGGCCACAAAAGAGACAAACCAGGCACGCCGACCCCCCCCCCCCGACCCCCCTCGTATACGCATGGCAGCAACAAAGCAGCAGGTCTCCCTCCAGAAACGGGACACCAGCGTCCTGTGTTTCGGGGTTCCCGGGCCTCATCCGTCCCGTGATGACACGCCATCACACCGAGAGACGGCGGCAGAAAGTGAACATTATGAGCAGTGAAAGGCAGCAGAGCCGAGGTACTTATACGGTCCCAGGGAAATATTGTACTTTTTGACTAAGATTACTAATATTGTTGAGGATTAAACCATCTAGTTGACGTGCGACCACACGAACACACGTGCAGTATCTAGTTGGGGCCCCTTGTGACATTTCATGGGTCTCAAATAAGAGGTAGAAATATCCAATATCTAATCTCTAGACAAGCAAAGATTATAGAAAAGTCCCAAAAAAAAATGAAAATTTGTGTTGCAGAACATAAATATATATTTTTCATTCCTTCCTCTCCCATTAATCACCACACGACCCCTGAGATTTATCTTGAAGGGGCACCGACACCGGATTAAACCACCTCTCTGAATATACATATACATATATATATGTATACACACACAGTAGTTCAAACCTTGAGTGTTTTTTTAATCGCTAAAAGATGTTGGCAGCTTAACGATGCCGCCGTACCGACACAAACCAGAAGTCAGAAAGGTGGGGAATGCATCGACATGCTTCTGGGATGTAAAATGACAGTAATGTCTTGCAGGCATGATTCACATGTGCATGCAGGTTGATGTTTTTTCTCTCTCTCTCTCTCTCTCTCTCTCTCTCTCTCTCTCTCTCTCTCTCTCTCTCTCTCTCTCTCTCTCTCTCTCTCTCTCTCTCTCTCTCTCTCTCTCTCTCTCTCTCTCTCTCTCTCTCTCTCTCTCTCTCTCTCTCTCTCTCTCTCTCTCTCTCTCTCTCTCTCTCTCTCTCTCTCTCTCTCTCTCTCTCTCTCTCTCTCTCTCTCTCTCTCTCTCTCTCTCTCTCTCTCTCTCTCTCTGCAGCTGCCTGGCATGGAGGAGAAGGAGAGCCGTGGTCTGGCCACCTGGCAGACAGCCCAGCCAGACTCAGGAAGTGTCTGGGGGGAAGGGGGAGAGAGAGGGGGGAGGGGGGGGGGTCTCAGAGGGTGCAGGCACCACCCTCCTCCATTCAGCTCTTCACCTCAAAGCATTAGTGATGCATTCCTCCAGTCCAGCGACAAGCCGAGTAATTCAATTTCCTCGACAGTGAGACCGTGTGAATTTTCATTTGCATCTCTGGTTGTAAAAAAAACTCCCCGCCCCCCCCGCTTTGTTTGTTTACTGCTTTGTTTGGCTCTGCCCCCCCACACACAATAAACAGCAGGGGGAACCCAGGAGGTGATGTAATCTCGATATCCATCTTTTGAGACAAAAAAAAAATAGCCACGAAAGATTAGAGGAAAGTATCGACGACTAGAAACATCTGCGTTTCGATCCCAAAAAAATTACATTTTTGTGTGAATACTGAAAGTTCAGCGAAAGATTTGTCGAGCAAATGACGACAAATAGCAACGCCCGCTCCGAATATGTGAAGAAATCAGAAGATGAAATCAGTTCAAGAGGATAACAGTCCACTTCCTGTCTCGACATAATCCAGACTTCCACACGATGGCAGCTGGCCGGCGGTATGAAGGAAGTAGACAAAACCAGCCCGGCGGGCCCCCGGAGCCCACACTGGCCCCCGGAGCCCACACTGGCCCCCGGAGCCCAAACTGACCCCCGGAGCCCACACTGGCCCCCGGAGCCCACACTGGCCCCCGGAGCCCACACTGGCCCCCGGAGCCGACACTGGCCCCCGGAGCCCACACTGGCCCCCGGAGCCGACACTGACCCCTCGCCTGCTGTCGGCCCCGAGAGGTCAGGAACACAACGGCGCCTTTCTGCGCCTCTCAAAGGGATCGGCATGCGGCTCGTGGGCTGCACGGCAGGACTAAAATACCAACGTACATAAAACCCGCGCCAAAGGGCTTTACGGTACTTTGGTTGATATTGTTTATGTTTTTGCCTGGTTGCATCACTTTTTTTGGGGGGGGGGGGGGGGGAGCTGTCGCTCTCACCACATTTCCATGCAGCTGTCAGCGCTTCATCTGTTTGTATAAATATATATTTGTTCGTGGTTCTGATGATGTCGCCAGTAATTGGATCCGCTTGGTTATCCAGGATCACCGATGAACGGCTACAGTGAAGCCAGCCGACGCCAAGAGAGCAAGATCAAGTGGTCTGATCGGACCCCAGATCAGACCCCAGATCAGACTCCAGATCCTCTTCAGGGTCTCAGGGGTCTGGGCCACTTTGGTCCGGCCTCTCTTGCGAAATAGAAAATGTCCTTTAAGAGACACACACTAAATGCAACAATAAAATCAGCATTCACTGTAGAATTCTAGGGCAATCTTTCTTGTGTATAATTGTATCAAATCACGGGCTAGTAAAATGTTATATTTTGTATTATTTCCTCCTTAAAGAGATGCACTAGTTTAGTAAACAGGGTTCTGCTGCTACCTAGTGTCGGTTCCTGGTCAGGAAGAATCCAATAATCCACGAGCAGGTCGCTACAGTTAAGGTTGGTTTATTTCAAAACACGGCATTCAAGCTCAATATAACCACAGGTTTTACATGTACACATTTCAGAGATTGCAAAAAATTATGTATAAAACAGAAAAAACTAAATGAAATCTAGTGATTTTCTTTTCCAGAAAAAAAAACTCAAAGGAAATTAAAATCTATTTTCCATATTCACATTAATGAAGCAACACACTGTGCTTGCAAGAGATTCTAAAAAAAAAAAAGAAAAAAAAGAAAGTAAAAAGCAAATCAAATAAAAGAAATATATATTTTAAAAAAAGCGTGGAATAAGGTTTTTTAAGGAATTGAAAATGAAATGTCAATTTCAGCCACTTTTTTCTCCCATTTGTAAAATGTTTATAATCTGTACAATCGCCTCGTATTACAAACAACAACGAGAATGTGACGACTACCCGAAAAACACAAAGATTGCACCCGTGTCAGAATGTTTCAAAGAGCACAAATGAGTTGGAAGAAGTCATTTTTTTCCTCATTTCGGTACACGGGGCAGCCGGGAGCTGTCGACTTTACAAAGTGGCCTCAAGTTTAAGACATTTAAAAAGATATTCAGAGAGTAAAAGAGTTGCGCTTCATTTGTTGGCACCGTCTAATAAAAAAACCCACTTCCTGGTACTGGTCACGAAGCACATCTAAGAGAAGCAAGCGGAACACAGTCGGGAGGAGCTTCACGTTTCAACAGGAAGTCAGCAGTTATCAATAATCCCTTCACAGCATCCGCTCGCTCTCATCTACCGAGTTAGAAATGCTAAAACACATTTGTGGGACGCCGCGTTGCGCAACCCCTCCCCGTATGCAAACCGTCACATAAACCGGCATTAAGATTCTTGTGAGAAGAGTTTCTGGCTCTAGGCTGCTGCAGTCAAGGATGTGTGTGTGTGTGTGTGTGTGTGTGCGTGTGCGTGTGTGTGGACAATCCCCAGTTCTGTTCAGGGAGATGAGGCTTTACAACTCAACAGGAACATGGAGAGAATAACAAGCAGTCTGGAGTAATGTTGGAGAAGACACTCTACTGTCCTCTGGCTCACCGTCGGCTTCAAAGGGCAGGAAGAAAAAAAAGTTCTTCCAGTTGTATACAAACTTCTGGTCTTTGTCACGCGCATTAGCTTCTCTTTTTGGGGGGGGGGGGTCGTCATCCTGCTGAGACTCTTCTTGCCAAACAGCTGCATTTCAATCATGCAGCTCTTCTTTGTCCTCATCAAATCCTCTGAAAAGTGTGTGTCAGAATAAAGTTTCAGAATCGTGGCTCATCAATGGATATGAAAACAACGCCACAGGAGTGCACCCCAAAAAAACAACAACAACAAAAATTGAATACTGGCAATACTGGCCCCAGACGTCGGCTTGAGCACAAAATACAAAAACAAGATGATATATATACAGTATGCCGACTTTAACCGGAGAATGACGCAAAATCGGACTCGATGATTCAAAGCGCAGCAGACCTGCATTTTAAATGTGCACGCGAGTAGTGCCGTCGCACTGCGAGATGAATCTGATGAGGGGGTGACGCTTCGCTTCACTTCACTTCACTTCACTTCACTTCACAGGTGGGAAGGCAGTTGGCTCCTCCCACGTTGGCGTGCAGCAACCAGAGAGTGCAGCACAAAACAAAGTCACCGAGCGGGAGTCGTCGGTGTTAGTCGACGAGCGCTTCCAGAGTCCACCGCAAAGTCTTGTTAGAGGCCTAAAGAAGAGAGTTGGAGTGTGGAAGTTCAGGCTCCGTCACGTCAGAGATGCGGACGAATGACCCGGCACCGACGTCGATTCCCGCGATCGTGAACATAAGCCGAGGAGGAAACAACGTGTACGATTCATCGACTTTTTTATTTTTGCTTCGACCGACGGGCAAAAAAAAAAGGCGTCTGAGGAGGAGGAGGAGGAGGAGGAGGAGGAGGAGGAGGAGTGACTGAAAGGTGTGAGAAAGAAGAACGGACCGACTGGATGCGAAGCTTCGGAGACGTCAGCGCTGCGGACGGGAAGAGTCCGCCGGCGCCGGGTGAGCCGGAGGGGGGGCGGCGTTGGGATCCGGTGGGCTGTTGGCCAGGTACTTGGCCCGCATGCTGGAGGTGTACTGCGGTTAAGACAAAGAGGAAATGACACACTGGAACCAAACACGACTGATGCTTCCACGTCCAATTGTTACGTACAAGAAGGACACGAAAAGGATCAAGTCGCTCCCGACTAAAACATTTTTAAAAACACAGCTCATGTCGGATTTTTTCATCATCCTACGACTCAAATTGAAAGATGCAGGTTTTAAACCCTGAAATACCCAGGTGGTAAATAAAACATGGAAAGCATCAGTGGAGGAACACACAGACACATCAGCATTCATCCGACATGTCAGATGACCTCTCAAACGAGTTCCTCCACATCACAGCGACGTCGTCGGAGCACAAGGGGGGGTTGTGTAAATACAGAACGTTAAGTATTTCTTTTGCCTTTAACCTTTCGTGCACATTCATAAACATTTAGGATGCACCCATGCATTGTTTTTGAACACAGGCGGTACAAACACAAAAAGGCTGCATTCATCGGCCTTCAGAGCCATTTGCATTTGCACCAATATGGGCTCATTAAAACCACTACTTACCTGGGATATTAAAATAAAAATATTTAACGCTGTCAATAAAGATTGAGTGTTTTGCCTATAATATGTTAAATATTTTTTTAATGCCTGTTGTTATTTCCCACGGCCTGAGTCTGGTTTGATCCCATTTCAGGCGAGAGTTCTGAGACTAAATTTCTTCTACGTTTTACACAAAGACTCCCGACATCTGTCTGACGGATTAATCCAAATATCCGTCACTCTAAATGTGTTCAGGTCAAATCAGTAACGGCAGAGCTCATAAATCAGATGATTTATGCGGCAGCCATAAATGAAAAAGACACTCGCTATAAATACACAAGGTCATAAAAAAAAGAAAAAAGAAGTGGCACACCCAATAACTGAATGCTTATCAAATACAGGTGTGACTCTTTACCCCCCCCCCCCAGCATGTCAAACATAAAGAATCAAGACAAAACAGATGCAGGTGATCAGTGAAACGGTTTAACAGCGTCAAGATCTTGACCTTGACTTGACATTGACTCATAGTTTACAGTGAGCCCCCAGGGAGGAGCTACAGCTTCACATGTTCCTCCCAGTACATCTGTGGTGCAGGGGGGGCGAGGGGGCAGGGGGGGGGGGGGGGGGGGGGGGGGGGGGGGGGGGGGGGAGTAGGGGAACATGCAGCCCAGGGCCACAGGAAACAAGAAGTCAGGTGAGACACCAGGTGGGACACTTAGCAAGAGTCAGGACCTGGGGGGAAGGGGGGAGGTGGGGCCTGACTAGAGGGTGAGCAGAGCTGGGAGTTTGGGAGGTGGCACAGAGGAGGAACAGGCCAGCAGGTGGAGGTGGAGGAGGCGGACATGTTTTGTACCTGTTAGCGCGGCGGATGAGGTTACCAAAACGATCTTGAACTCTCCGAAGGCTTTAACTGCCAGCTGAGACCGCTGTTACTGTCCGCGGCAGTCAAATACAACTGTATGGATTCGCAGGAAGAAATAAATACAAGAAACAAAAAACGACAAGAAGAGAGTATAGAGAAGATACACAAAGCGTCTAGGTCCAGGCAGACACATGGCCACTGGAGGGGGAGGGGAGGGGTGGGGGTTCAGGTCAGGGGGTGGGGGGGTCTTGTAGAGGATCAACAACTCTGACTTGGAGGGAAAACAAAGCATCCGGCAAACCGTCCATCACTTATTTTATTGACGAGGTTTCAGTCCTCAGATCATCATATGTGTGTGATGCTGTCTATAATGAACATGAAGTCTCTATATATGCTGTCTATAATGAATATATAGATATAGATAAATATGATGTCTTTTGTTTTGTCTCCATATCCACGAGTCCAGAGCTGGATGAGATTCACTGTGTTTAGCAGGATAAGAACGATCGCTCCAAATACCACAATAGTGCAATACACTACTAAAAGCATGCGATCATATCATGTTTATGTGGGTGGTAAATAAATATATCTGCTTTTCTTACACGGTGCATAAACCAGAGTAAAGAAACAAGGAAGTACGGAGCGTTCCAAGTGGTGAACCATTTCTTGATATTCATATAACTAGAAAGCCTAGAAAGTAAGAGAGTGTGTGTGTGTGTGTAAATGAGAGAAAGAGAGAGAGATAGAGAGAGAGAAAGAGAGATGAAGCTGTGGTAACAGGAGCGATGATGAGGAAACAAAGTGAGTGAAGGAGAGTAATAAAAAACTGATTGCTGATGGGTTCATGGCGGATAAATGACCATCAAACACACAGATTGCTGTGGAGTCTTTATGATAACTGTGTTTTTAAACATCGCCATTGTTTTAAATCCTTTATATTGGTCTAATCTTCGCGGTTCTTCAGATGCGGTGGAACGTTCCGAGTTCAGTCCCTGATTTTAGTTCCTGGATCATCTTTTCAAAAAGGGGCTCCTAATCACTCGCCTGACCCAGAGGTGTTTGACAAGAAATGCGACACTCACCGAGGGCGGAGGAGACTCTCGTCCTATCAGAGGCGTGTTCTCACAACGGGAGTTCTGAAAGTTGGCATTCTGCGCCCTGTTGAATGAAACACACACATCGAGATCAAACACGACGAGCTGAGAAGTGCATAAACCCCCGACGCACTGCTTTAAGGATTATGAAACAATATGCTGCGCACAAGAAACTCTCCACGTCAGTTTTCAGCAGACCAGGGCATAAAAAAAAGAAAAGAAAACCTCCCCTCCCCCAGTTTCCACCAACACTTCACAGCTGGAGAGCAACAGCTGCATCTGCTGTCCACTATGTGGCTTTCTACAGGAGAGCCAAGCTCCTCTCTGGGGACAAACATACTGGCCCACGAGTACATCTTAAGTATCTAATATCCACCACTCATCCTCAGACCGGGCCTTCTGCCTCACATTCCCATTCGGTGGTGACTTACATGTACTCGGTGACAGGTGCGTTGCTGACGGTGTGGGCGGGGGCGGGGATGGAGGTCTCGCTGCCGTAGCTGCTGCCGCAGCTGTACAGGCTGGGCATGTGGACCCGGTACAGGTTGTCATGGTTTTGCCTGCCCCCGTGGCTCAGAGACTCGTCCTCGCTGTCCTCCTCGTTCCTGCAAACATCACACGGCGCTGCGGTGAAACCGCCACCAGGGGGAGCTCCCGTCCCATCCGACTGATAACAAAGGAGCAGTGGGAACGCCACGCCGCCACACTTTGATTCACTTTCATCATCGCTGCCCGAGGGACAGAAAACCAGATGAATTCTCTGCTGCGTGAAGCAAAGATGACGCAGTTCTTCCCGCTGACCTTAATGGGACTGAACAAACACGGGAACAAATGGCCTCGTGTAATCGGATCACTTTTTTTGCAGGGAAATTAAAAGCCCTAATTTAGCGCCGGGACAATAAATGTTGTCACATAAAAAAGGCAGGAGCCTTCTTAGGCAAGGAGAATGTGATTACCCTTGGTTCTTTTCAAACAATGGAGCAGTGTATGCCAGATCCAACAACAATGCATTCAACATGGTCTGTCGAAACCGAGCAACAATGACACCGACATCATGGAGCCTGTCTCCCTCTAGTGTTCATCCCATAGCTAATCCACAAGTTCATTTAATGCAGTGAATGTCCAACAACACATGCAAGTGTGTGTATCAGAGAAACCAGCGACATACTAATTAATATATACACGAGGTATGCTAACACAGCATAATACTTATAAATCGTCATGTAATCCCATAAGGGGTAAAATGAATTAGACAACAATAAAACAGAACGAGCTTAGCAGGAACCACTGAGAAAACAGACTGGTGGCGTGTACGCCTTTGTTTTATAACAGGAAGCACCAGCTGAGATCAAACTGATGAACATGCCCCCCCCACAATTGTTATCAGGGATCAGTTAATTATGTGGTGCAGCTGAGCTGACGGCCAGGTCCGGGGGACCACTTTCCTTCCGAGCCATGCTTGTATCTGCTGCTGATGGGACAAAGACATCAGAATGATTTCAACCCATTTGCTGCAGGAGAAAAAAAAAGGAAAGGACAGCAGCCCGGGCGGTGGTTATGATAGATTTAGGCCAACTCGGCACAATTAGGGGGGCGGATAACGGGAAGCAATCTATTTGAGGAAGCAGCTGGAGCCTTCTGGACACCTCCCGGTGATAAACACAGCCTTATTTATCCGGAATGACTTTATCATTCTCATGCCGCACAAGAGCTGGAGAGGAATAGGGACAAATGCCATGAAACCATCATTTATTGATAGGCTTATGTTCCTTAAATTATTTCTCACTGTTTACGCAGTCCTGCACACAAAAACCCTGCTTTAAAAGCTTTTGCCCTGCTTCCTATGGGGGGGTGGGGGGTTGTGTGTGTCCAGTGGATGCTTTACCTCTTGCTGTGCCAGGTGTGAGGCGCGCTGCAAACGATGGAGCTGAACATGAGAGCCGTGATGAAGGAGAAGAGCGCGAGGTAGATGAGGCCCTCCAGTCCGTCGTAGCACAGTCCCGTCATGGCCTGGACAAAGTCCTGCAAACAAAAAGGGAGAGGCACCACTATTATTACGGCACGAGTGCACTAGATCAGTGCCTGCATTAAAAAACACATCCGGACTGTTGAGAAAACCCAGAGAAGGGAAAGAGAGGAACAAAAAAAAAAATGCAGAAGTTGTTTTGTCGTACTTTAAGCATGTGGCTGCAAGAGTCTTTAAAATGCATCGGCTGTGATTTTCTCATTTAAACTAGGTCAAACCAATGAGCTCAGTGTTGGCAAACTAGAAGGAACGCAATGCATTTATGTGGCTTCGAAAAAGAAGCACGACACCCAACAATATGCCGTTTGAGAATCTCCATTCTGTACGCACGGCGCAGCAGAAACACATCCCGTCTTCTACTGGAGACGCTCTCGTGTTCATGAAGTAATAACTCTTTTAGTTGATGAGGATGTCTAAAGAGAGACGGCGGAGCGGAAAAAGAAAAAAGGAAGTGCTGCACTTGCACGTGTGCACTTGGAATCTTTGACGCCGCAGAGGGACAATTGGAAGACGGTGAGTACTCGTCATTCAGGACGCTTCAGAAATGTTACAAAGCCAGCATCAACTTGTCATTGATGGTGACACGTGTAGTCGGCCGCACAAGCATAACAAGAAAGGTAGCTTTTATACTACGGAGCTGCACTACGAAGACGTCACAACCACTCAGTCATCAGACGTGGAGCAACTCTCCAATAAGAAGGGTTTGTAAGTCTCCTCCCCGCTCACCATGTGCAGGCTGCGACAGTCCACCAGGGCAGTGAGCTGATGGAGACTGATCTCTGTGGTGTTCAGGACCCCCTGGATCTCTTCTAAACTTCCCTGGAATTAAAAAAAATACACACACACACAATTAACATTGTTGAAACGGGCTTAACTTGAAGGCCAACTTGGGCATCTTGGATGTCACGGCCAACCACAAAGAAAACACCGTTGGAACTAAATCAGGGAAATTCTCATTATCTGCATTTAAAAAAAATTAAACTAAGTGGTATTTTCCTGCCCCTCAATGGTATAAACAGTCAAGAAAAGAAGGAAGTAGGTGACAAGTAAATCTAAATCTTTATCAGTGTCTTTCTTCTTTCTTCAACATACAACAGAGCACAGCAGCTCCAGCTGAAAGAGCAGATTTGAACGTATGATACATTTGAATAGACTCTTCCTCCAGCGGAAAATACGTCCGATGGCCCGATATACACATTTCCACGACCTCAGCACATTTCTATGTGAAGTGAAAATATGCCCCTCTCTATTCCCAATGTCAGCTCTCATTTGTGCCTCTGTCAACGCGGTGGAAGGACCAACAGCGCGAGGACAATACGCAGTGTTGGATGGACAAAGCCTAATGCAGCTAAATGGACATAATGAGGGTCCCAGGTGGGCCGTCAGCAGACCTTTAACAGGTGCACTTCGCCTCTCTGCAGCTCCGTCATTCACTAGGCTGTTCGCTCATCCGACGCAGTACAATAGTACAGGACTGCTTGTGGCCTGGGAGGGGCCAGCTACCCTGTAAATGTGGCCTGGTAAAGAGTGGAGAGAACCGTACCTGGGTTTGTTTATACTCTCTGGTGGCAGAGCGCAGGAGTTCAGACACGTCGTCCTGCATCTCCACTAATGCTTTGTGGCTGCCGGAGAGTTTCTGAAAAACAAAAGTATGAACATGTTATGTAGCCAGCATAGATGCGAGCTGACGGGCTCACATCTCGTGCCTATAGCTTCCCTTTTCTTTACAGTCGCACTAACAATAGACGGACGGACTTTCACAGCACTCAGTGGTTCTGATTTATTCATGTGGTTTGCTGAAGGAAGTGCATTAAAGAAAACTAAAGATTCACAGTAAAAGAGCCATTCTTCTTCTTTAGCTTTTAACACGCAATGCCTGACACACACACACACACACACACACACACACACACACACACACACACACACACACACACACACACACACACACACACACACACACACACACACACACACACACACACACACACACACACACACACACACACACACACACACACACACACACACACACACACACACACACACACACACACACACACACACACACACACACACACACACACACACACACACACACACAGGAAGAGCTTCTCTGCATCACAGGATGGGAGGTATTGTGCTATTGCCTGTAAAAACAGAGTGACTCATCGTGCCCACTTGAAATCTCACCATTTACAGGTTCATATGAATCATGAAGCGACCGACTGCTCCCGACCGGCCCGTCAGATGCTCGGTAACGTGGCCCTTGTTATCGGACTCCACAGCGTACGCGAATCGCCGACGTGCGACCGGCTGAATGTTGGCCGAGCAAACAACCGGTCGTACGGCATAACATGGGTATTCATCTGAAGGGAGAAACTAATGTAGAAATATAAACAACGAACCTGCTGGAAGGGGTTTGTTCGTTCCAAACTGCAACTAAGGTAGTGCTGCAGGATATCTGTGAATAGCAAGGACAGTGGGAACAGAATATGTCAGCAGAGTCACGTACAGAATACATACTGAATCGGCTGATATTAGCTTATTACAGATATATCAGTATCCATGTATATGTTGGCCGATAAGTAACAAGAAATTGCTGCAAGTAAAACAAACAAACAAGGTTTGAGGTCACTTATAAACAATGTCGACATCATCAGTCCATGTACACATCGGGATCACACGTATTTAAATGCCGAAATATCAATATAGTCCCTAGAATTGTTCGAGCAGTAATGTGTTTCGACCTTGGACTATATATTTAAAACAAAGCTGCTTATTCCGATATCGCTTATGAAGCGCTGTGCCTTCTCGTCCTCGACAGCGCGAGGCAGAGACCTTGTTCTCCAGCGCTGTCTGTTCTCCTCGTTAGAGCGACTGACTGAGCTCCTGCTGAGCTAATCCCGAGCTCGGAGGTGAGATGTTCCAAAAGAATAAAGTTCACGCTGTAATAAAGCATAAATGGATGTGTTCGAGAGGCTTGGGTACAACCCTTCTTACAGCACGGAGGCTCTTTAATCATCTCGGGGGTTATTGTTAAAAATTGCAATTCTGTCCACAGAACACCAGGAAGCACAACGGGCCTATAATGGAGGTTTTTGGACTCTCACAAGCCGCTTGCAGCCCACTCCGGCTCCTAACCCACAGCAGTGAGTAGGATCCGATGAGAAATCCTCGCAGAGTGACTCAACGGCAACGTCCACGAATACAAGCTGTGAGAACGCCACCGCCTCCCCGGCACAAGGCGAGCGTGGACGTCACGTTCGCCATGTGCCGGGTAGCTCGTTTCCCACGCAGCCGAGCAAACTCAGGAGGAGGATTTCCGGTACGGAGAAGTCCATATCGGGCCAGCTGTGTTCACACGTGCACCCACACACACACGCACATGAATATCAGGAGGAGCAGATTTCTTGGCGGCAACGGGTGGAGCTACGGACGCTCGTGCATCACTTTGTGTCGACTGTGCGGAGAACACACAAGAAGGGATTCTTGAAGACTCAATTATGGCTCATAAGGATCAAATGAATGTATGTTTACGACAGTCACAACAGCTTGTAATCATCATATGCCTTGTTGTCTTTGTGTGCAATATTCACACGTGAGAATTAGACTTGATTCAAAGCATGAAAAGATGTATCTTCCCGGCTGAGTGGTTGACATGTTAGAGGGGTAAAAATAGAAGAGAAACCCCCCGTTCTGCACCAATCAGCCCTGCAGCCAAACACAGCTTCATGTCTGCTGCAGAATACAGTTCAGTGCAAAGAGGAAGTCGGTGCTCAACGCAACAGCTCTGGTTTTCTGGCCCGATTAACCAAACAGCTTGCTTTGTGCATTTAGCAAGCGCCATATCTTACAGAGGAGAGCGGAAAAAGACAAATTGTGAAGCAGGAAGTCCTCGCCGTTTGTATTTCTAAAGCAGCGTCTTCGCATGTTTTTTTCCCCCAAAGGCTGAGGAGGGATGTAGGAAACATATTGCGTCTCTGATCCTCTTCTCCACTGCTCTTATCTCCCCCGTGCACACATACAAACACACACACACACACACACACACACACACACACACACACACACACACACACACACACACACACACACACACACACACACACACACACACACACACACACACACACACACACACACACAACCGAGGCCCTCGCTTGTTTCGCCCCCTTACACGCTTCCCATCATGGGACAGATTGGGCAATTACAAAGCGGAGATGTGTGAGAGGCTTCTGTACAGCTCATAAAAGGCAGCTCATTGGCCTCTTGACCCTGCCGCAGATGTGGCGGTCATTTTTAGACCCTTTTTATGGGCCACGGAGAAGACCGAGCCCCACTCTTCAGAACAATGGCGCCTCGCTGCTGCACCATAATCAGAGCATTGACACCAGGAAGGGGGAGGGGATTAAACAACTCCGGGCTAAAGTGTCCTCTTCAGTGTCAGATGACTCATGTATTTACCATTTCAAGGAGTCGTCGGAGTGAATATGAAACAAACTCATTGCACCATCTCAGTACCATATTCATACCTCGGTTGATGACGCCGTACTGGTCTGCCACTTCGATGACATACATGTCAGGAGCAACGCAGAAGTCGCTGGAGGTCTAGAGAGAAAAAAATAATGAAAATACAGTCATGTTGGATGGAACACGGGAGTTCATTTGATTGCAGCTTTAAAAACAAGTTAACAACGTGACGGGCCGACTCCTTCCCAGCTGAGGTCCACGCATCAATCAGGTCGTTTTGGACGTAGGAAACAAACTTTTGAAATGAAAAACATTTACATATTCATTTGTTTTAATGAGAGAGAAGAGAGTGGAAAACACATCCGATGATTTGTAAATGTTCATGAACATCTTTAAAGATTGCATTTAATTGCTTAACATCAAACAGGTGTCTCTATTGTTCAGTCACTCCGTGCCTACCCTCCAGATTAAGCAAAATAAAACGTCCCTCCAAGGCCAAATTTAACAGCCCTTGGCTGAGCACAAAAAAAATGGTGTTACCCAATTATACGTAATGAACTGTGCAGCTCTACCCCAGAAAACAGGATCACGCTCTGGTGGAGACACTTACCGCTGAAACAGCCAATTCCAGCCCCAGGGAGACCCAGCTGATCACCAGAGCGACGACACCAAACAAGCACACCCTGGGGAGAGAGAGAGAGAGAGGAGGGGACGAGTTTAAGTACCTTCAACCCGCAGTGTCATAGCAATACTACTCATCTGTACCGTGTCGCAGGAGATATTTTTAAGCCAATTACGTCGGTCCATAAGTGTGTGTCGAGCCCCCTCATGCATCACACATGTACAACGCTCATCTCCAAACACGTTTAGGTTGAACTACGCTAAAGAACTAAAAAAGGAGAAAGTAGAGCTCGGTAGGCCCATCAACAGATTATATTATTTTTTAAATTTAGATGTGGCATAAAATAAAACTATGGGAAAAGTATGGAATGGGGCAAAAACAAACTACTTTTTGAAATTGCCGTATGAGATTAGAAGATCTTAAATTGACCATTGTTTGTACATTTTTTTTATAAATACAAGACAATTAATTTAAAGCAATGTTTATGACTCATTTTAAAGTACTGTGTGCAAATGGATTGCTTGATTACCTATTTGCTTTTTTTACCCTTGAAGTCTAAGTCTTCTTTTCTTTGGCAGACTTTACTGCATTTTCATATCGTTAGTGCCTATAAAGTGCAAACAGCCTTTTTACAGCCGCTCTATTGAATATAAAACAGTTACTAACAAATAGAAGGGCAAAGCTGCAGATTTAAGTAAGTCATTACGTGTAATTATCAATCGCCTGAACACTTGAGGATATCAGGGTCGTGATGCTAAATTAATTGTGACTGGGCGGATATTTCACAAGGCATAAATTCATCCACGACTAAATAATAATGACAAGGCGGCCTTGATCGGTTAAAGGCGCACATGTATCACCACTCGCTCTGTGACAACAGCTGAAAGAATCTCCCAGGGGGAGAATGGTTTGCGTGACGAGACTCACCCGATGAGCGTCGCCTTGGAGTTGCGTATGAGGCCAAACAGCACCAGGAGGCAGATGAGGACGTCGAACAGTAGCAGGCCTATGTAGCCCAGCCACCTGCGAGGACACGTGTCGTTAACCACTAATAGAGCAAACCCCAGCATTCGATCTCTCAGCTCATAGAAGAAGACTATTATATGATAAGCATTTAACGAGACAAATATGTTCACACCCAGGAATCATTTATTTTAAGACTGTAAAAAGGGCAAAAGGATGCACAAGAGATTACTCCAAGAGATTACTCCAAGAGACCCCTTACACATTGATTTTTGATACTGTAATTTTGAAAAAAAGAATTACTGTCATTTGAAGAGTTAGATGACATTATTGCAAACCCTCATTTTGCAACTAAAATGCAACATTATCTCATATCATTCCTCATTTTGCATTTTAAATATGCATCTCATATCATTTCTTCTTTGAATCATGTGACACATGAACAACATAAAACCATTTGGTAAGCCACTTGCATATTTATAATTGTAGGCATAAAGAACTGGAAACAGCCCAGAGATTTTACAACTCTTCTCTCTTTTCTACCAAACTCAATGCAGGTTCATGGCTCTTGGTAAGTCTAAAGATATGCTGACCCACTACGACTCAGTCCTCGTTGCCTTGGTCGCATCCGCTTCCTAATTCACACTCGAGAGATTTTCATTCAAAATCATATCCAACAGAGCGGCCTCAGCCAGCATTGTCCCGTCAGGAAAGAGACCAGGTAACTTTTAAACCCCCCCCCCCACACACACACACACAACATGTGAACTCAGGGATGAGCGACAGAAAAGTCTGCATAAAGAGACGTAGCACATGAATCACGGCCTGTTGCTGTGTGCGTTGCTCACTGCTGCCGCCACTCCTTTCTCTGCAGCATCGGACAGGAGCTGAATATATAATGTGTTGCATGATGTCACTCTTTGTTTGAACGACTGCTGTGACTGCGCTACCACGGTCTCACCTGTACCAGTCGTACAGCTCGATCTCGACGGCCAGCTCCTCCAGGGAGACGTCGGCGTTCTCCCAGAAGGGGATCTCCCCCATCTGTCGGACCAGCTCGTCTAGCTGGCCCTGCAGCTTTTGGATGATGGACAGGTAGTCCGCGTGCTGCGCATACTGGCCCTCAAGCTGCTGCAGATTGTTTTCTACCGTCTGGTTCAGTGAGGACGTGCTGTCATACACCTACAGCCGGCACAGGGACAAACAAGGTCACGGGGAAGAAAAATGGGATTCATTCGGTGGCTCTGGTGGTCGGGGGAAGCCGGTGCTGCTCATGGCAGACGGGGAGGGGGGAGGGGGGGGGGAATGAATTATTAAACACGTTGGTATAATTTGCGTCCTCAAATCTTACCAGTGTCTCCACTCCAGTGATTGTGCGGTTAGCATGGCGCAGGGAATACGTCAGCCGATTCACTCCATCGCAAGTCTCGCCGTTCCCATAGAAACCCACAGCAATGCCAGCGCTGAGGGGAGACAAAAGGAAGGGGCGGGGGGAAGACGGGGCTCGGTGAGGAGGAGGGATTAGCCAAAAAAGACACAGAGAGGAGACAGAGAGGAGAGCGAGCGCGGGGGGGACAGCGAGGCCGGGAGAGAGGCGTGTGAACTCCACTTTAACCCTGTCGGTCCAGACCCCAGTCAACAGGCTCCTTTCAGCTCCAGCAGAAAGACCCTATACAGAACCATGGAAACACACAGGAATGGACCAGCTATGCCCCCAAACCCCACACTGCGGCTGACAAAGGCTGTACTGAGGCAGGAGCTCAGCTCTCGTTAGCGCCGACGGGCCTCAGGTGGCATAAAAAAAAAAACTGTTCCGGCGACTGCATGGGAAACTGTTTCTATCGGCACATCAACGAAAATAAATCAAATATTCCGACGATGTATTTGTGTGCACTTTGCGATAATCTGTCTTTGATATACATTAGATTGCTTTGTATATTTCAGTGGCAAAACCCAAACACTCAGAAGCAGGAGCCGATATCTCGTCCTGTTTTGCAGCCGTGTTTTTTATCAAGAGGCATGATGATGATGATGATGATGATGATGATGATGATGATGATGATGACAAACAAATCACTCAAAGCTAAAGTCAGACCAAGTCGAAGCCAACACCAATCAGTGAATGGAGGTCTGCTAATCTCTTCCTCTCACACTCGGCGGCGTGGAAAAGGTGAACAGGAGCGATCGTCACAGCTGGAACTAAAATAAATAAAGCAGACCTCCCCGCTTTGATCATGTGAATGTTGTTTGTATCGGTGCAAAGCATGGAGTCCCTCAGAGAACAAAAGCAAAACAAAGAAAAGTATGATCTCTCCCAAACGTTTTTTTCCTGTTTTCACTGAAACACATTTATGCATTGGCACACACACGCACGCACGCACGCACGCACGCACGCACGCACGCACGCACGCACGCACGCACGCACGCACGCACGCACGCACGCACGCACGCACGCACGCACGCACGCACGCACGCACGCACGCACGCACGCGCACACACACACACAGTGATTGTAATGCAGTTCTTGTACTCATCAGGTCCCCGAGCTCTTTGTGCTACTCTGAATCAACTGAGAGGGCTCTCCAGTCGCCCCTGAGCAGGAGGAAAACAGGAAAACAGGGAAACAGGAAACAAACGCAGCGTCCAGGTGGTTCAGTTGTCACACTTCAAAAATAAATATAATGAAAGGGAAAAATTAAGCCGACGTACGTTGATAGTAATCCTGGTGCCCTTTGTGCCGTTAGTGTGCACACATACAAATGTAATGTCCCACAGCACCACTGTACAGTCCCAGCAGGACTACAACCCAAAATGAATATGTATTCAGCAGTTTTCATTAAAAATTCAGAATAAGTTTATAACTTACTCATTAATGCAATTTTGTGGCTGTTAGTCCGGGTTTACGTCTCGTCACACCTCAGATGCTTAGTTTGGGGTAATTAATCCTTTGGGCTTTATAGAAATGTAATTTAATTTGTCCGCGGCAGCATTTTGTGTGGTGAATTATAAAGTGTATTTTGCTTTTGTCGGCTATTTTATGTGTAGCTACTTGAGCGGCTGAAGGACATTTAAAACCTCTGCTCTTAGTGGGTTCGGTGTCTTAATGATGCGGATAGTTCAGGATAGTTCTTGCATCTCTAAGTATCTGTAGCTCTCCATCGTGTGATTTACATATTCAGCTGAGATCTCTCCGGTCTCTTCCTGTATCTTTGTCTCTGGGCGTGTGAATGCAAAGTGGCGAGCGGCACTGAGTGGTGAATGCATCTTAAAGATGATTCCCTCCTGAGATATCGACGCCTTCTCCTCTTTGTTGATTCTCTGGCAAGCAGTGAAAAGGCTCCTGTGATCTGATGAGACACGTCAGGTGACCTACAGCGAGACCCTCGTGTCTCGCCGCTACTGTGGACGCACGATGGCGGTAAAACCCAAAGAGCTTTAAAGCTGCACCAATTTGTCCGGTGACATTCGGAAATAAGTTTTACGGATAAAAGGAATCGGCGCACTGTGGTTGAATATGGTCGGGGATCCGATAAACATGGACTGGATGCTCACCTGCAGACGAGCGTTGCGATGATGACGCACCACGCGGTGCAGCAGCAGTCAGTGCTGGGCCGATCCTCACGTTTGCTCCGCCGGCAGCACAGACAAATGGAGTAGAAGAGCAGGAACAGGAGGTCCAGGGCCAGACAGGCAAGCGCCACACCTCCCAGTAACAGGATCGACTGGTGGGCAGAGGGACAGGGGGTTATGGAAACTTCATAGCTGATACCACTTTAGCATCAATAACAGAGGGGATAATGGGCTTCCGCAAGTGCCCCGCAGAGAAACACCACAAAGCAGTCTTGAAGAAGAGCACAGAGCTCCAAATGCATTGCCTTCTCGTCTGCTAGGTGTCTAATATGTTAGCTTTATTGAATATATTATAATTATATGTTTCTCCTCTGTGTACTAAATTAAACTGAGAGCAAGTGCTATGCACGATAGTCAGGTGGAAACATCTCCAAAGTAAGACGTCTCATCTTTCTTTGGGAGTGCTGATGGACTTGATGAAGAACAGAACCGCCCGCTCCTTTAGGCACAATAAATGTGGCAAAGAAAACAACAAAAAACAAAAAGGCCCTCTGTGAAGTGATATCGTAAATGTTAAGAGATAAATACTCAGTATATTGTGTGAACACGTTACACTGGCAGCAGAGCAATATACTGTACTATCCTATGTAGGTCAGACAGGCCTCCGTGTTCACTGTAGACTCCTGAGGATTCACGGCCGGGGCAGATTTCCACCGTGCCACTCAAGCTTTGTAAAAAGCCAGGCTCCATATATTCGTTCACTCTTCTCAGAGGTGCGTCGCAGCGAGTGACACGCCCGGACGCCGCGGCCCGGAGACCGGTTTTCATGGCAGTGGGTGAGCGCAGACTTGGAAATATTGCAGGCTCAAGGCAACGTCTTGGCAACGTAATACGCGGCGAGACGATTCCTTTGATCCAATCGCGTGTCGTGTTGACTGTGATACTGTGAATAAACGACAGACTGGGGAATCAGATGCACAAATACCACTGAAGGACTCCCGTATGTTGCCCTGCACAGTTCAGCCAAAACAAAGCAATACAGGAGCCTGGCCGGGCCAAACATAAACATTATATTAATATCGTTATACGATACTACATATTGTCTGATACTTTGGATATTTTAATATGGCATAAGTGTTGTCTGGTTTTAAAGGCTGCATTTCAGTCCTGGGATGTTATTTTCTGACTCTATTTGTTGCCTTTACCCGCTCATTCTATCGACATTACTAGTGATCACATTATTTGAATATATTGTGAAAGCATCAATAGTCAAACACTACTATATTGTCGCAATATCAAGGTTTTTGGACTAAAATATGGGGCTTGATTGATTTTCTCCACATGGTCAAGCCCTATCGAGGAGTTCAAACTATAAATCATACTGCATGTTACTTTTGGTGCATTGCCTCCATGTCATCATCTGTGCAAAAGCACCTAACGTTGCATATTCATGAAGTCTTATAGTCTTATAGCAGCACCACCGACAGCTGACAGGCCAAGACTTGTGCTGAAGGTGGGTAAGAGCGTTGCATTGACAATAATTAGCAGCCCATCATCACAGTGGGATAATAATTGTGGTGAATCACGCTAGTCTAATGATGACCTCTGATGTGTTGTTCTGGTTGAGATAACACTGTGAAGGCGGTGACATAATGTGCTCCAACAGCTGTATCACCTGCATTTTATTAAAACATGGCATGATGTGTCCACTGAATATCCTTTAAATAGAGATGCTGTACTTCTAGCTGAACACACTGAGTGCCAAACAGCTGCAGCCGTTATCCAGCCAATGAATCCTTCCTGTATGCTACCGGAAAAAAAGGCTTCCATTTATACTTTGGAGAGCCGAACAAATATGTATAATGATGTCGTAAAATTATGATTTTTTCCAGTAAATGCCCTCCGGGGGCACATCTGGTGGTCATTTTGTCTCAGCTAGAGTATCCTTTCCACTGATTCACGAATCAACTAAAGAAACCTGAATGTCTGACACGTACGCGAGTTAGTCAAAGTGAAACAGGGACGTACAATGTTTTACAACTCAGATCACTTTCTTTGTTTAAACATTAAAGCCCTTACAAGCTTCAACACAACACCGGCGCTGACGACAATGCATGTCTAGAAACTCGTCTTCCCGTTTCTCCGGAGCGATGATTCACTTTATGAATCATACCGGCACTGTAAAATGGACACAGCGTTCTCTTTGGACTCCATGTCTGCCGATTTGTGTTGAAAATCACCCGCTCTGTCACTTGTTATTCCCTCTGTCCTCAGTAGTCTCTGAAAGTATAATGCCACACACTCACTAACCTCAGTCTCTCAGAGCCTTTTAAAAACCCACAGAAGGGTTGGTAATGACGCATTTTGAAAAAGGAGCAGCATAAACAAAGTCCGTTAATAAACAAATTAAAAACTACTAATTGTTTTAGGGTCATTTAGGGTGATGTGGGTCCATTTACATTCACACTGTTTTTCCCATCCATGACAAATTAGACAGCCTCCCATCCTGCAGCGGATTGACTTAGTTGAACAGTTGAATCAACAGTTTCCACAGTTTTCCACAGAATTTGCTGTGCCATCTGACACGATCGGTGATTCTATTTTTCTCATTTTGCAAGCAGAAGATATACGCAGCGTCATTTCACTGGATCCTGTGGGTCAAAGCTAATCGTTGTCTGTGTCAATCGCTGCTCTGAGAGGCATAAGCTGCGCAGACAGAAACCAATGCCATCTGCAGACATGAGAATATGCTGAACATCTACATCTGCAATTTTTTTTTTAAAGTATCACTTGACCTACATTCAGAGAGTCTCTTCAATATTAAAACTTGTGAACTAATGCTATGTTGCTCTCCCCTCCCCCAGTCTTAGCTGATCATCAGGCTCTAGTCTACTTATGGATCTTCGCTACCGAGAACCTCTTTAATCCAGACATCTAGAGTAGTTGAGGTTTTCTGCCAAGGTACTTCAGAGTCCACATGCCCCATATATGACATAACAAACACAGCTGATAATTACATATTGATTAAATATAAAGTATATGGCCTTTTGGGTCCACTTAGGTGGCTCACACTCTAGATGCCAGCTGTTTGATCGTCTGTCAAAAGGTCAAGACATGGAAAGAACAGCAACACACAGATGGTGACATGGATCAAAAGGTGAACAGGTGCACACAGGTCATCTGTCACTGAGAATGCACTTTACCTTCAATTCAAGGGAAGTATTTGAACACGGTCACATTCTCCCTATTGTCCTGCTCCACACATGCATCTTAAATACTGAACACCGGAAATAAAACAACTGAATTTAACGCAAGGCAAAAAGGGGTCAGAGAGGTTGTTGTTGTTGTTTTTTTACCTGTTGATATGTCCAGTCCTCTGGCCGGAAATCACTGCTCGTTTGCTCGAACATGAAGTTGAAATGAGGGAGCCTGTGCAGAATATTCACCCACCATGGTGGAGAGTAGCTCACCAGGGCTGCCATGGCGAGCACACGTCAACGGGACCCACTCCTCGCCGAGAAGAAGCGAGGATGCTCGAGGCTGTAAACACAGAGGAGACTCCGCTTCACACAATCCGTCTGTCGGTCCGTTTCCGGGGGAGGAAAAACACAAAACAAGAGCCGCTCATCGAGCGTGCGTTAGGGCGACAAACAAAGTTAGTGAGCTAGCTTTAGGTTAAACACCGTAGAAGAAAATACATATAAATGTTCCTATAAAAGGAATACATACGTAGAAAAACTGCCCGTATTTGACTATATAGATTAGTAATAACAACCACGACTCGCTGACGACAGTGACGTCACTCACGGTTAGTTAACCTAGTAGCTAGCTAACACTAACTAGTAGCTAACGCTAGCTTTAACGTTAACCCCGGGGCGACCAGAAGCTATTTATCTCGTTAACAAGTCAACTTAAGTTGTTGTTGTGTCGCTGACGATTATCCGGTTGAACTCACGAATTTAGTGAACCATTACAAAAAATTAAAACAAGCTTCAAATAGCGCGTTAAAAAAATATTTTGTTTAAAGCTAGTTATACCCGTAATGTAGCGAGCTAACGTTTTAGCTGCCGGTTAGTTGTTCAGTCCGCTGAGACTCGGATAACAACGAGAAGTCTCTTTTGTTCCTCTTGTCATTCTGCTCCGCGGTGGATTAACACTACATCCTGTTGCGTTCACTCAATGTTTCCTCCGCTCCTCTCTCGCAGTTTTATTCCACTTCAACCGATCAGACAAGCGCATCCGAGTGAAACCTGGATGAGACTGGAGCCAACACGGCGGACTGTTCGCGACATTCATCCGGCTGACGGTCTCCTCCGCCCCGGCCCTGCACTCAGCCCACAAAAAGTTACCCAACAGCGCCACTCAGAGGCGCGTCCCGGAGTCGCGCTCATGATAGGTTCAAGCAGTGTCGGACATTCTATAACTGTTCAATTAAATTTGATTTATTTAGTATAGCCCACAATCACAAATTACAAATTTGCCTCAGAGGGCTTTACAATCTGTACACAAACAACATCCTCTGTTCTGGGACTTCACATCGACAGGACCCCTCCCCCCAAACAAAACCTTTAAAGGGGAGAAAAGGGGAAGAAACCTTCGGGAGAGCAACAGAGGAGGATCAGTACAATATATGTCATGTGTACAGAATGAACAACATCACAGACTTACAACACATGTGATGCATATGACAACTACTTATAGTTGAAATCAAAAGTGAAATCAAAAAATACTATATAATAAAGTGCTTCCGACATTAGGAATAGAGAAGCTGAAACACACGAGGAGCATTTGAAGGCATTTATTCGGTTGCGTTTGAGGAATGTCGAATATAAAATCAAACCCAATGAATGTGCGAAAGTGAAATCAGGAAACCAGAAATGTAAACAATAAACAAAAATAAAATAAAACAATATTTCTCAGATTAGTTGGAGGAATGCAGACTGCGTGAACGGAGCATCTGAATGAGCTGCTTCGGTACAAACAAACTCGTGCACCAGCGCTTCCCCACTCCTTAAAAACACGTAAACGTTTAGATTACCGCAGGACGGGTCACACTCATCAGCTGCCCGTGCGTGCATGTGCCGGTTTATATTGCTCCACTCCGCACTTGGACTTTAACCAGCGCCCACTACAACTTTAAGAAATAAATGACTTGTTTTTCCTCTTCTGCAGGAAATCACATGGAGGTGCTCTTGCGCTCACATGACCGTCTGAGCGATGGCAGGAGAGATCAATGAAGGTACAGTGCGAGAGCTTCTTAATGTTGCCCGTATCATTTCCATAATCACTCTGTTGTTGTTGTTGTTGTTGTTTAGTGTCAAGCCAGTCAAAAGTATCGTATTGAATGTTTTTTTTAAAAACGTGGATCCTTCCGTTGGGCGCAGTCGCGGCGTGAGAACTTTTGGGAACATAAAGATCTCAAAATGAAGTTGCTCCATCTTAAAACCCCTCCTCGAGGGGGTTGACGTTATTTCGATTCGCCCGTTTTCTGTTTACTTGATACTAGTAACAGTAACTATTCCTTTTAAACATGACTCCTTATTAAAATGCTTATGAAAGTTCTGATGCGTTTCTTTTCCTGCCACGTGAAAAAGGGCATTGCAGTTTATGAGTTAGAACTCAGATTCCATATCTTCATTTTTTTAAAATGTTGTATCTACTCAGCTACTTTCTACTAAAGCATAGATAAGGTCGAATCTCCAATGTTACCTTTTAAACTAACGGGGCAAAAGTGTACAATCTGTGTTTGGGACAATATAAAGTCATATGATGGGGAAATTAAATGTGTTGATAAGATAACCACAACCTCATGTAGTGAGAGCCGCTGATTTAAAGCCAGACCCTTGGCTAAAGATAAAGATGGGTGTTATTAGGGCTCTGCTGCAGATGCAATATGTCTCACACTTTGTGATGCCATGTAGGTGTTGTTCCCTCTTTTAGGATCAGTTCCTGCCTATTACAGGGAAGTGTATGAGGCCATCCGCTGTAGGACAGATGAGAGAGTGCAGGTTGAAGTTTTTCAGCGGTTGCTCCAAAGGACCGATCTCTCCAAGACGGTTGTAGGCCAGGTGAGGGGCTCACACTGAGAGTCGACAGTCTATTAAAACGGTGTCATACAACTGTAATGTTAATGAGGCAGCAGCACCCATCATAAACAAGTACATATCACTTACTGATTCTTGTCTTTCCCCTAGCATGTGTCTGATACAGCGAGCTATAATAACATACACAGCTTGAGTTATCCATCCATCGATCCGTCTGTCCACGCACTCTTTAGATCCCCTGATTGGCTCACAAGAGGGCTGGAATATTACATAATTATTGATTTTATACATTTAAAAAGTCCACGACCCGTGTTGTTTCTAATCAAAGGAATGAATGAAGAAGTTAAACCCTTGAGTGTATTGCACAAATACGACTTATATTTAGTGAGTTAGTGTTCGGCATGTCTTATTTAAGACACTATTCACTACACCATTCACTATGGGTCAGATTTGGTGAGTCATGAGCTAATGTCACAACACATCTGCGTGCGTTATGTCTGGCATGGTTCAGTAGAATTTCCCTTTTTTATTTAATACATCATCGTCTTTGCGAGCACTTTTGGTTGTTGTTGCGTAGACTAGAGGAATGCAAACCACAGTTTGAATCAGGATCTTGGACTCGGAACCCGCGACCTTCACGTCACTCCTTTTGTCCTCCTCAGATTGCTGAGCACGTTGACTCCTCGGATGGGTTCCTGAGCAAGTTGTCCCTCTACAAAGTGCTCGCTCTGATTGCCCTCGCTCAGCAAGGAAAGCCACCGAGTCCCAAGCTCCTGGAGGTCTGCATACAAGGTAAGGGACCTTCAGCTTAATGAGTAGCTCCATGATCCCTCAGCCGGCCCTCTCCTGTTAAGCACTGTCACCGCTCTTTTATTGGTTGGCATCGTCTCAAGGTTTCTCATTATGATTATAAAGTAACAGAGGGACATTCGGGAGTATTTATACATCATGTATTTGTACAAATATACATATATTCAGTTTCTTTTACAACAAAATCAATTGTACATATATTGAGCTATTTATTTAATTTTGGTGAAGCCTTAGCTGTGTTCAAGTGTTCATTCTTTCACTCCGTGCCACAGTGGGAAGATGATGGTCACAGCTTTCATAGAGGTAGCCATTATGCCGACTTGCGATTTTTCATTCCCGACCTTCTGTGAGTATTTAAGGCTCCCTCTGTTATTACAGGTGGGGCCAGTATGGCAGCCAGCTGCACGCCACTTCCTCGTGTGCGCGAGAACAAGTGTTGTGCATTTATATTCAATTCATGACCCTCTTGGAATGTACAGAAAGGCCTAAATTACAGACTAGTTAAAGACATGCGGAGCGAGACGCCTATAATCTAAGAGAAAAGCAGCATTCCTCCCACTGAGGAAATGCAGTTCATTCAAGAGTTATTGATTTAATTGTAAGGAGAAAAAATCCGAATTTGTTGCCGCTCGCGTGCTCCGCAGAGTTACCAAAACCTCATCTCGGGGAGCCGAGGGACCTGAAGGCATTGAGGATGCAGCCGGCTCAGGAGGACGTCCTGACGATGTCCCAGACGCTGGACAAGCTGCTGGTCAGAGACACGGTCCAGCTGGAGCTCATCCCTGAGAAGAAGGGCTTGTTCCTCAAACATGTGGAGTACCAGGTCACCAGCCAGGCAAGGGGTCCCACTGGGATGTTACTCTTGAATTATTTCACTTAACTTCCATTGTTATGTAACTATAAGCTTAATCATTTTTGTTGTCTGATTTTTGCTTTCAGCGTTATAAGATATCAGTTTACCGGCGCTACAGTGATTTTGATGTCTTCCATGAGGTTTTGCTCCAGAGGTTCGCCTACAGGGTGGTGCCGGCGCTGCCGCCTAAAAGGATGTTGAAGGGAGGTGCGTCACTCCGTCTCAACGTCTACGCGTTCACCGCTCTATTCCTTTTGGTTTCTGCATATTTCTTTCTGTCTGAGCCCACTGATGTTTTCAGAGCATTTTATGGAATATTTGGGTTTATTCTCTTTCCTCAAAGGTCAGAATTACACATCCAGGTGCCTCTGGAGTGTTGCACCTCTAACGCTGTCGAACTTATGCTGGCCTATAAAAAATAAAACTTTAAAATATATGCAGAATAAAACTTTCATATATATATATATATATATATATATATATATATATATATATCTCTATATATATATATATATCTCTATATCTATATTGTTCTTTATGCTGCATCTATTTTAAAGTTTTATTTATTTTTTTAATATGAATGAATGATGTGCCTACATTATCCACAATGCAACTTGACCACGGATATTTGGGTACTTTTATTTATTTCAAATGGCAAATCAACCTTAAACATGGCTTTGAGATCAGTTCACGCCACCTGCCTCGTGCAGCTCCATCGGCACGTTGTCCTCCTCTCACGGCGTTCTCTCCGGTTGTCCGCCCACAGTGCTGACCTCCGTCTCTGAGCGCGAGTTCATTGAGGGGAGGAGACGCGCCCTCGGCAGATTTATTAACCTGGTGGCGCGGCATCCCTTCTTCTCGGAGGACGAGCTGGTCAGGACCTTCCTCACCTTCAGCGGCTCCGTACGTAGTCACATTGCCTGTTGCGCAATAGGAGCTATGGTCACGATGACTGCCAGCGAGCAGCATCCTGTTCCACTTACTCCCTGTCTTTTTTTGTTGTTGTTTCACTCGTCGCCTGTCCTCCCCCAAACAGGATGTCCAGACCAAGCTGCGTGACACTTCCAAGAAAACGGGCGATGAGTTCATGACCAACAGACTCGCCACCCAGGCCAAGGTTGGTCTTGCGTGTACAAATGAGGAAAGCCCCTTTTGTGTGTTTTTTTACCCCCCCAAACAATCCGCTGCTTTTTTAATACGGTTGTATTTGTCTCGTAGGAATATCTCCCCGCTGACATCCAGGCTCAGTTCTCGGCGAGCAGAGAGCTGATTAGAAATATTCACAACAGCTTCCAGAAGCTGCGCGACCGAGCCGAGAAAATGGCGGAGCGCTCGAAGGAGAACGCGACAGATCTTCTCATGTTTGGCAGAGAGCTCAGGTATCTTAAAATTATTGTTATGGGTATGAAGTCTTTCACTGGCATCCGGAAGGTTTTCGGACTAAGAAAACAAACATTAATGAGATTCCAGATCCCTCTGTGTTTGTTGTGTCTCTTCATGGTTGAAATGAGTTTGGCATCTACTGCGATGTCACATTCTGGGCCCCTTTTAAAAAAAAATAAAATAATGCTTCTTCTTTTTCCCCCCTTTCCCTCAGTACTCTGGGCTCCGATGCGTCACCTCTGCCCTCCTTGGCCTCCTCACAGAGCACCTGGGGGACGCTCCGGCAGTCTCTGAAGAGTCTGTCTGTGGAGTTCGCTGTGCTGTCTGACAAAGCCGCTCAGCAGGTGCAGCCCTCGGCCCTCCGTGCCGCCACCTGCTCTGCCCGAGAACCGGCACCGGGTAATAAATGCTGCTCTGCTTCTGTCTTCAGGGCAGACGGGAAGAGGACGACGTTGTGGAAAAACTGAATCTTTTCCTGGATTTGCTGCAGTCGTACAGAGTAAGTCAGTTTCAGTGTTTCTTTTTTCATTTTTAACCCCAGCGTATGAGGTGATTTCTGTATCGATGATTTGCACGTTTCTGATCTCAATCTGATGACGGTCACTTTATGAAGCACTGGAAAACAGTTTTTATCCATCAAGGCAATGCAAATATCAATCTCCTGTTTTCTGACGGAGAGACACAAAGAGGAGCTGTGTATTTACACTGAATCCAGGTTCAGTTAGTAACTGAATTCAGGATATTATGTAATTTGAACAACAATGCACCCTATTTATTTTTTTATGTTTTTTGTATCTCACTTTGAACCGTAGTTCTTAGAAGTGGGTGGTTTGCAGAGATTAAACAAGTGGACTGGTGGGCAGATAAAGTGGCATTTTCCATAACCTCTATTAACTGTTATCTGTATGGTAATATCATAATGTGTTCAAACAATCGTCCGTGGCTGTTGTTTTTATATAACATGCCTTTTTGAGGGACATAAGAGGAGCTTTGTGTGTGTGTGTTTGTTTGTTTTCTCTCTCCAGGATCTCTGCGAGCGGCACGAGAAAGGCGTCCTGCACGAGCACCAGAGAGCTCTGCACAAGTACGGCATGATGAAGAGGCAGATGATGAGCGCCACGGTGCAGCCCAAAGAGCAGGCATCGGTGGAGCAGCTGGAGTCCCGCATCGTTCAGGTGGTCACACTTTTAGACCGTTGGCACGGGATCCAAGAGTGGCAGTTTTTCTGGCCAATGCATCTTCAGTCTGGACTCTTCTGTCGGTTAATAACTTTGATTGATATATATTAAGTCTTTAGATTATTTCATCTTTATCACAGGCGTAGAGTTTTGACACGGTGCCAAAATGAGCAGCATTTTATTTTCTGAGGGACATTTATCAACTTTTAAAGTCAGATTTCGACCTCCAAGCAGTGAGGGAATTAATTCCTGAGTTTCAGAGAGTTGTTTATTATTGTGTTTACATGGTTTACCAAGTTCACATCGTAGTGCAGCGTGTTGGCACCAAACTCCCAGTGCGGCGCAGGTGGATGGGGACGCCATGAGTTTTGCAGGTAGGCTTTTTAGTCACAAAAGCAAATATTGGTCAAAAAGGATCACTAAATTATTACCAGTCATCCTGAGGGGAATATGATTGTGTGTACCAAATGTCATGGAAGTAAATCTCCCATATAAAACACAACTGTGATACGAGAGTAACCGCCAGCCTCATGAATGTCTGTCTGAGGTTTCAGTCTGGACCGAAGAGGCCGTCGGTATTTTAATAATAGTAGAGTAATACGCTGAGATTAATGCACCCCGGCTTTTTAATTAAAAATATCGTCTAAGTCCTCTGACTGACTGCAAACTTCTACGAGGCTTCTTCATCAGCGACAGACACCTCATTCCATCATTGGAGGAACATATCTCCTCCCAGAAAAAGTATTTCTTATTATTATTATTATTATTATTATTAATACTCATCATTTGATAAGAAGTGCTAATGTCCCACTATTTTATTATTCTGTTAATAGCAAGAAAACGCCATCCAGACCATGGAGCTGCGTAACTACTTCTCCCTGTTCTGCCTCCACCAAGAGACGCAGCTCATCTTCATCTACCTCCCGATCACGTCCCACATTCTGGGGGCTTTCGTTAACTCCCAGGTCCAAGGTCACCGAGAGGTGAGGCGGCTTGTCTGCAAATCCTTTCTCTGCACGCCGTTCAGGAGGGTCACATCGCTTTTAAATTGGCTTTTAAAGAACTCCATAAGGGTGGATGGCATCACTGAAAAGGAACCCTCTCCTGACGTAGCGTTGGAGTTTACAAGTGAATCTCTCGTGCACCTTTTTCCCGTGTTTAAAAAAAAAAAAAAAATATATATATATATATATATATATATATATATATATATATATATATATATATTTCTTTGGGAAGATGCTTTTATCTTTTTTAAAAAAAAAACATTTTGAGAGGGTTTCTGTCGATACTGTACCTAAAGGTAGATTCACTGAGATGCATAACTCGCTTTTAAAATGACGGAGATTATATTCGTATGATGAGTTGCAAGGAATTGTGGGTAAAACCAAATGCCTTTTTCCCCTGCAGATGGGAGCGGTGTGGAATGAACTCCAGCCGAAGCTCGGATGTCTCTTTGGGGTAAATAACGGAGTGAGACCTCCCGCCTGAGACCTGAACACACCGCCGTGGATCTCAAACTGGAACTAAAATAACTTGCTCTGTGAGCTCAAGGAAAGTCTTCTTTTACACAATATATAATCTTATTTTTGTGGTTTGCTCACCAACCGTGTAACTGTAAAAGGCCGTGGGTCTGTTTAACGCCATGCTTGATATAATGCTACTTCATCATGTTGGACGGGGGGGATGCCAGTGTGTTAATGCATCTCATTTCATAAAGCACCTGTTTCTAACTTGGTCAAAGTTGTATACACTAAGATAGTTGAAGAACATTAAGAGTGACAGCAAGTCTTGGTTTATTAAAGATGATGTAAATCTCCAGTCATGAAGTTTTTACTCGTAGAATAACTTTAGACCAATGTGTTTTTTTTTCATACAGATTTGAGTTCATCAGGGAGTGTAGCAGTGGACTTTATATGTTCTTTATGGACAATTGTGACATTTATTTTCACTTTTGCAGTGTTTATACTTTTATGGAGAGCATCATATTTGCTTTCTCTGCTTAAATTGACTCTGTTTTATTTTGTTAGCCACAAATTAAAAGGGATTTGAGATTCGCTGATTAACAATTACAACTTTTACTACCAGTGGCATAATATCAATAATACCACTATAAGCTTCTGATTTACTACCAAAGAGCAATTATATAACTCTACACAGCGGTGCAATACATCATGTAACCGGATTCCTGTGTTAAATAATAACCACCTTTTAAAAAAAATTTCTTTCATTTTCACTTTAAGATCTTCCGTCCATGTCACTTTATAGATGGAGGCTATTTTTCACAGAGAAATCCTAATTTAAATAAATTTGATCACGTATCGATCCGGTTATTGTTGAATTCCCCTTCTGCTTTTTGACTTTCTACTTGGATATTTGGCATGAAAACAATCGTGCACATTCATGTCCGTCCATTCATAGTTTATCAGAACATTATGTATTTTTCTCAATAAGAAAAAGGGACAAGTTGCCTTTATGAGTTCTCGCGTCACCTCACAAACTGATATCGTCTCAAATACACCGAACTGGCAGAAATGAACAACGCCAACATGCAAATCAGGAAATGTGTTTATGAAGAAACTGTGATGCTGTTCAAACGGTATGCAAACAAATGTATCTGGAATTGCATAACTAACCTGCACAGAATATGAAATCCAATAAAAGTATTACTGTAAATACTGTAAATATAAGTCCTTGCTGAATTGTGTTTAAAATCAATGATCCTGAAAATAAAATGACAGAATGGATATTTCTTTCAGTTTGATTAGATTTTTATTCACATGAAGTGTTACTTCTTTTTTTTTTTTAACACAAACTCATCAACTTTGGAAGGCCGGTCCTAAATGTTCTCCACCTCTTCCAGTTTGTGGCTGAGGATCACATCGTGACCCTGAAACTTAAAGTATCCGACAAATTTCTTCTTCTGCAGCATCAGCGGGAACCACAGGACGTCGTCGGCCCACATTTGACTGAAAGGAATTTGGTCACATTCGAACCACTGAGGCCGCATTTCTGGAAAATAGAGTAGACCTAAGAATTAAAAACATGTTATCACCTACCATCACCTGTTTCGAGGAGGGTCAAGAATTATTGGGTTAATAGCTTTTTTATTTAACTCACTTTTTTCTTTCTCTACACTCCTTATCTGTTATCTAGAAGAAAAAATGTGTGTAATCCAGAACCCACCCATCGAGACCCTTTTCTCTTCCAAAGGTTTCCTTCAGAAGGGCTCAACCCACGACAATCAGGGTTCACTATCAGTTTTTGGGGGCGTTGAAGGCTGGATTATGGATCGTTCCCTTTTGCGTTCAACAATCCTTCAAGAACTATCTCTTCCAAAAGGGGTTCTTTGAAAGAAGAGGGTTCTTCATGAAACCCTTAAGTCTCACAAAGAAACCTTCAAATGGTTCTGGGTAGAACCTCAGCCTCTGAGGGATGAACCTTTCCAGAGTCCCAAACCCACCTCCACATTCAATCTTTTTCTCTAACTCGCCTCCTCAACCTGTGTCAGTTTGACCTCTCTTGACCTCCAGGCTCTTTGCTCGAGGGCTGCACTTCGCAGTGCGTCTCTAAACTTCACCCGGTTGACCTCGACTAAACTCTCAGGAAACACAGGTCACTGCATTCCTTCTGGGCCTCTTCATTCCTTTGTGCACATGCAGTCTCTTAAACTTCACCTCGGAGCTCAAAGATTCTCCCCCATGAACTCATGCTGCTCACTGTCATGTCTGTGAACACGTTTTCAGTTTCCAGAAAAGTGTTTTCAATCGATTTACTTCGAGGGGTCACGGAGTTCAATTTGGTTTTAAAAGTTGAACCGAAAACCGTTTCAATTCCCAGTATCTTAACTTTAAGGACGAAGAAGCCTGAACTGTCATTGAGATACTTTTTTTTTTTTTAAAGAGGAAGTCACGATTAAGGTGAACCAAAAGTGAAGAGATTGTTTTCCTGCATGATCACACGTTTAGTTTTTTCGTCACACATAACAGTAACTTGAAATGATGTTCAACAACAATGTGGAGTTCTTCTTCAACTCCAAAGTTCATGATTTTTGTTTTCATGGTAATAAAAAGGACACTTCTATTTTGCTAAGGTTTTTAAATATTACAGAACAGTTTTCTAGCTCCACTGATGCATACTATTTATTATAATCTTTCATGACATTCCCAAAACATTATGCTGCAATTATAATAATAATAATAATAATAATAATAATAATAATAATAATAATAATAATAATTCAACCTTCTGACTCTGTCGGCTCTCCGTTAAAGGCGTCGGCTCTGAAAACATGGACGTCGAGCAACTGCGGTTCACCGACGAATTCAAACGTGATGTTTCCAACCTTCTGGAGGGCGTCCACCGTGAGCCCGCTTTCTTCCAGCAGTTCTCTGAAAAGGAAAACATCAAATTAATGTTTGACGAGGTGGATTTTAACACGTAAACTCACAGTACACAACAAATAATAGTGCAACTTAATTTTACAAAAGAAATCTGCTTGAATGGTGCATTCAAGAACAATAATTTGCAGACAACTTTCAATGCTCTGGAGGTGTTTTCCTCCCCCATTGACCACCAAACATACTCTATAGTCTTAAAGTGGATCTGCTCGGATGTTTATCATCGTCTGCCGTTGTCCTGCAAAAGGTAAATATAATAAAAACACTTAGTAATGTGTTCAGTAATTTTTTTGTTGATTTCTTTCAGTCGTTTTCATCCAGATGCCAACGAAGCAATCTCAATATAAAGTATCTTCACCGATGCAAAGAATGAGGATCGGTCACTTGGCTTCCTCCAACATTGACACTGGCTCGAGATGTTTCTGATTTCATTATTCTGCATTCTTTTTTTCCCCACAGCTTGGGACAGCTGCCTTTAGGGTTTCCTTCCTTTAGCTGTGGAACAAACGTCCTGCTGATGATCGATGATCCACACACAACCGTCCTCCAGACTCAACATTCATTTATTTAGCCAATCTTGCAAACTCACATATTTAAATTATTATTCATCCTCTCCTTTAACACTCGGACACTATACGCCGATTTTATATAAAAAAAAATACACGTTGGGTGATTCTAAATGCAAAAAACTAAAACACGCTGTGATTTTTATTAGTTTAATGTTATTTTCTTTACTATTTAATGTCCTGCTCTGCTATTTTATTGTATATATTGAGCATTTTGTCATACTTATTATTCACATTTGTATGTTTACTCTGTAACTTTGCTTGCTGCTGCTTCAAACAAATTCCCCCCTGGGGATGAATAAAGTATATATATATATATATATATATATATATATATTTAAAGGTGTAATATCTACCATGGCGTAATATAATGCAGCAGAAAAGTTGATTGTGAAATCAATTACATTTCACAATCAACTGAAATTTCACATTTTCATTTTTTTTCTATAAGAAAACACATAACTGAAAGATAAGTAATTTGTCACACTTTGTTTTTATGAGGGAACACATATATAAATGTCTGCTTTATAACTTATTTTCATTCAGACTTTGTAAAAACAACAACAACTGTGAACTGCATCTTCACACAACAACAACACCAATCAATATGGACCTTCGTGCACCCTCTTCAATGGTTTCTCCGGGCTCCACTTTGCCTCCGAACCCGTTCCACTTCCCGGCCCCAAACCCTCTCTTCTTCAGGCCGAGCAGCACTCTGCCCGGCTGGACCACCAGCACCAGGGTCAGCAGCCTGGTGGAGCTCAGCATCTCACCTGTCGAGTCACGCGCACACAATGTCAACAAAGCCTGCAGCTGTAATGTCTGATGCGCGTGTGTACCGGATGTGCTCTGCGTTTACATCCTCACCGGTTCAAAGTCGGCTCTGTGGTCCGAGAAGAAATAAGTAAATGTTTAAAAAACTAAACTTTCACGTTGAATGACTCCCGCGTGCAGCGCTACTGACGTCGTCACATGACGCGCGGACGTGCAGGAGCCCGGATTGGTCCGATTCCACGTCGGACATGATCCACCAGTCCCATCATTTGAATCGGCTGAAGTGTGTTACTTTAAAGTATGTTCGACTAGAAACCATACTCCTCCAGTAAAACCCAACTTGTAACTAACTTTACACACCTGTTTATTTATGACGATCCACAGTGTGCACATGCACACATATTTAGAAATATGTCAAAAATGATTACTAATTGAAAATAAAAAAGAATAGCATTACAACTTTGTTTTCTTGTGATGATCACTATGAGGTAATCCCAAATTTGAATAGGAGGTTTCTACTATTACTAGCACTAATACTACTATTAATAATAACATATGCTTATATATTCTTTGTCTTCTTCTTCTTGTTATTATTATGATTATAATGTTATAGTACCAGGGTAATTCGGAAAATGAAAATAATATGGGATATATTTAAAATAGGACTTTATTGCTTTCCAGAGAGGAATTTAATGTTACATCTGTATAATAAACGTAGGAAACAGATGAACAACAATCATATTATATCTATGATATAAACACACAACATTTAAAACTGTATTGACTAATATTCATATTCTAAGAATGGTAAACATATACACATGGAAAGCAATAAAAATACAACACATGCCTGATTTCCTTAAGTGGGACCCTCAATAGAAAATGACTTCATTACAGTAGGTGGGATGAGGTGAATGCATGCACGTTAAAAACATTAAACATAAAATGTACTTGACTTGAAAAACAGTTTCCATTAAAAGAAGAAGCGTGAAACGTGTCCTCCCCAGATAGGAACTGTTGCTGTTAATATTTTGCAGATAGGGGTCACGTAAAAACGACGCACAGTATTGACCAATGGGGAGCTGCATATCCACGCAGGCGCAGTTTTCCACCCGTTGCACGTGAGCCTCGTGTCTTTGACGTCGGTAAACACTGTCATGTGGTGCTTCTCCCTCCAGAGGAGGTGTCTACACTCCTCGTTGGGTTTAATGAAGAAGTTAAAGAGTAAAACTCCAGCCGAGCAGCGCTGGCTGCAGCGGCAGCTCAAAGACCCGTATGTCAAAGCTTCCCACGCGCAACACTTCCGGTGCAGAAGTGCCTTCAAGCTGCTCGAGATAGACGACAAGTTCAGGCTCTTGCAGCCGGGGCGCATTGTGGTGGACTGCGGAGCTGCACCCGGTGCCTGGAGCCAGGTGGCCGTCCGGAGGGTCAACTCAGACCGGACAGGTGAGGGGGTGAGACGGGGTACACGAACATGTACAGTATCCTCCCGACTGCATTCATGTATGTGCATGAAAAAGCCTAAATAAAGTAGGTTGATAATTATTTATCATCAGTGGTACCACATTAACATTACAAGAACAATTATTATATTATTATAATATGATATATTATTTATGTTTAAATATTACGACTTTTTTAAAAATTCAGTGTTCAATGATGTAATACATGCTGTGTTATTGTGGTACAAGTAAGCAGTTTGTTATGAATTAAATACTTATTAGATTAACAAAAACTTTGGAGTCTCTGATCCAAATACATAATAATGTCCGGCAACTTTTTATTTAATTTTTGCATGCTTAATTTCTTTAATCCTTCCTTACTTTCAAAGGATTTATTTCTTGTCAAACTGTAAACATACCTAAATAAAATACAAAGTATCCAAAAAAATAATAATCCAGCAATGAGATAGTTTAATAGTATCTGTGCTTTTTATATAAGAATCGACATGCAAACACTTGTAACTTCCTTAGTTGTGGCAATTCATCAGTTGTTGGTGCAGATTGTTTATACAAATATGGGAAAATCTGATGTTAAATGAGATGTCTTTCCAGGTTTCCAGGCTGTTTGTTCCTTCTCAAACCCTAAATTCGGCCAACCGAAGCTAAACCACGATCTTTTATAACTGTAATGATGGCTTTAAAAGAATGCGAGTAATTTCAGTCCATGGCTTCCTTCTTAGTATTGGAGGTTTTTAATTAATTTGTTTTGGAAGATGTCTTTATTTGTTTAGACAGGGAAATAAGTAACAGCTAGCATGTGGGGAATACTAAATTATAATTAGCTCTTATTTACAGTTCATCACTTGTTGACTTGTGTTACATAACCGAATTGCTTTGTCAGCCTGGGATTCATCAAATCTGCTGGGGGGGGGAGAACCAATTAACACGCTCATGTACACACAGAAATATCTTCTTTTTAAATTAAAGTTGACAGGTCTTCTTGCGTCCTAGATCCAGCGTTGCCACTCGGTACAGTTGTCGGTATTGATCTGCTGAACATACCACCTCTAGACGGCGCCCACTTCCTGTCCAGCCACGACGTCACCGACCCCGCCACGCACGCCAAGCTGCTGGAGCTGCTCCCCGGCGGCCGGGCTGATGTCATCCTGAGCGACATGGCGCCCAACGCCAGCGGCGTCCGGGAGATGGACCACGAGAAACTCATCGTGACGTGTTTGTCTTTGGCCGACTTGGCTGAGAGGGTCTTGCAGCCGGGGGGCTCCCTGGTTTGTAAATACTGGGACGGGATCCTCGCTCGCAAACTCCAGGAGAAACTCTCGAGTGTGTTCGGGCACGTTCAGACTTTAAAGCCAAACGCCAGCAGGAAGGAGTCCGCCGAGAGGTATTTCCTCGCTCGAATGTACAGAAAGTGATCGTCGGGATTATTCTAATATTCATCCGCAATATATTCAAAAGAGATGCTTCCTGGAGACTCCCAGACGTTTTGTGGACGAGTGAACATGAGGGAGAGGCTTACTGGATAACTTTGATCAAAAGGTGGCACTGTTGAGGCGCCAGTGAGGCTGGCGGCTGCAGGCACATTTCACACATTGCTGGATGCTGATCTCCCATCCCTGCGAATGTACCACGGCGGCAGCAGAGAATCCGTAATATGTAAACTTATGCAAGAATCATCAGTGTGATATTCCTCAAGAGCCCCCCGTTTTCTCTGAAGCTATTGTTTGCCCCCACAGTGTTTGTTCGACACAGTCAGTTTTGGTATTTGCTTTGTTACAGAAAGTCATTTACCAGTTCTGCTTATGCTGATAATGTGTACTGCCAGCCACGGTGAAATATGTAATCATTCTCTCATTGAGAGCTTACGGAGTGGACGAGCTAATGCGGAGTCACATGCAGCATGACTAATGGGAAGTGGGATGATACTGAATCTTGGCACGCCGCAAGTGTTGTCAGGCTCTGCTCCCTGACAGCGCAGAGATGTCCATTTCCTGTGCGGAAATATTTTCAGCCCAGGAATCGAGATTTTCTCTCTTCGGAGTCTTCTTTAAATGACCGCGTTGGACACTTTTAGAAAGTGCTATTTATTTTGTTTGTTTTCTTTTTTTGTTTCGCACACTGATCTGATTCTGCTGGTGCCCGAGTTCTGATAAAAGGATGTTTTCTATCAAAGCTGCGTTACAAAAGACACCGTTTGTGAGGGATTCACAGTGTGGCCTTCTAAATACAACATTGTCTACAATGGCATGTGTACGGTTGTTCTTTGACTTCAATCCAGTGTCTCCGTTTATCAGAGGCACGGACATTTGGGCCCCTTCTTAATACAGGGATGGACAGATAGTTAGGGAAATGGCACCTCATGTACAAATATCACATGCTTTCTTAGCTTATCTTAGCTTTTATTTTCTACACTGAGACACGATCACTGGATTTCAAAATAAAAGACAAGTACACAGGACTTTACAGGAGTCATGTTTGACAGTGTTAGCTAATGTTCACTTTTTGCGTAAACTGCCGCAAATGGTTTCTGGATAAATCTTTCATGAGCCACTTTATGAGCTCATCTTGACCCGCGTGGTCATTTGGGAATATGGAGGGTATGGAAACGCTTTTTTAATTTAATGAGAAACTGGGCTTCAGGGAAGCTGTGATTTAAATATTGATACAGTTGAGTGTCGCGATATTATGTTTTAAGACGCTATCAATTCTCAAAAACACTTTTTCTTTACAATTAATAGTTTACATTCAAAGATTTGTATCAGATTGCACAACAAGTAGAATTATGATGTTGAAAGTTACACAGACTGATGAATACAAACTTTTTTCAAACTCAGATTTTACGCATATGGCGTTGTGTTCTTCATACTATGAACGTTTTACTAAAATTAGGTTAAATGAATCCCAAAATGCAGATAGAACCAACCTTTTAATTGCATGCTTTCAACTCACTGGGAGGCTCCTGCTTATTCACAGATTAATAACAGTTAGAGGATGTTATGAGTTATAAACGCTGCAAATGTATGGAGGAGAAAAGGGGATTATACATCTGTATTGTTAGTACATTTAGATTGAAAAAAATCTACTTATTAAACTGCTTTTTCAATCTAAATTCACCTTTTTGAATTAACTGTAAAATTAGATTACTAAACGAACTCCATTCGAATTACGGATGACTTGTCTTTGATATCATATTACTCATAAATAGATTTGTTAAAGTCTGATCGTTCCCCAAAATGAGAATTAGAAGCTTAATCAAGACTGAATTAGCATTTATGGCAGCAAAAGGAAGAGATGGCTCGCATGCATAAATTAATACGGCTGCTATTTAGCCTTTCTGTCTCGGGAGTGATGACTAATACACTATGAAGTGAAACATTCATGCCTCTTGGTGAAATAAACTGCAGCGACTGACCTCTAAATCTGATTGTTTGGGCTGAATGGGAGCCGCCGAGGCCGATAGTGAAGGATGTGAACAGATGACCAATTTTACTTCTCATTACTTGTTGATTATTCGGCCCTTTTTTTGCTATTTAGATTCAAATGATTCCCAAATTACTCTGGGATTTATGTTAATTCCACCGAGCCGAGCTGCCAGTCTCGGGATGAAAGATGATTCATTCACAGGTTAATTCATTCTTCTGCGGCCAGCTGCAGGTTCAGATGTAAATATTAGCGAATTAAGAGGGGAAACTGTCGCAGAGACGAGAATTTGACATTTAGATTTGACGCTGAGACGCTGTAATCGACTCGATGATTGTTTGAGTTTTGAAAACAAATCTGCCGCACAACAAACCTCTTGATTGTACTTTCTATGTATTTGCGTGCCCTTTTATCAGCTGTTCATGACGTCAATGGTAACATAATATCCCCCATACAACAGCGTATACACTTTATTTTAACAATATGAACACACAGCAGCTGGTAAATATCTCCCAAGTTCCGTCTTCTGGGGGGGATTTATGATCAAATTATGAAGATGAGTTTAATCAGCTGCCACTAATAAACGGGATTTCTGAGTATAAACACACAGCGTCTGGGAGAAAGGTGTTTCTCTTTACAGGTTATTATGAATACAAACAGATTAATCTGCCTCGTCCCGTGTGCTCTGACGTCGTTTGGTGTCGGAGGCCTGCAGAAGACGCGAAGTTGGAAAAGCTCAGAATCGCTTTTATACAAACATAAAGCGTTCTGCGAAAACTCTCCCCACTTCCTTTTCAAACGCCGCTCCGTCTCTGTGATGAAAACAAACAAGGCGGTCTCATATTAGCGCGGCTGGGGAGCCTGAAATCGACAGGAAATTAAAGAAAGGTTAATATCGTTTCTAACCATCGGTGCCATTCATTCCCTCGGCTGACCCGAGCCGCCGACATTCATCGCTCCCCGAGCCCGTCCCCAAATGTTAGCAGACGGAGCCAAGCAGGCATTCACCGGCACGACGTCACGACTCCTGTTATGATGATCAATTCATAGCATCTTCACGGCTACATGAATCTGCAATCTCAGGACGGTGTGACGAGTGCAACTCCTTTTAATTTATGTTTATGTTTATGATGCCGATGTTTTTGCGAGACATTTGACAAAACGACACTGGGAAAATGAAGCGTGCCCTTTTAAATATTCAATGGCCGTTCTCTCACCACGCATTTTCAAAGGTTTTCCAGGTGTTTTGCTTCTGGCGACCATCGCACAAAAGGACCCACGTGAGTGAATTATCAAGCAAATCGCCTCCTGATCTTTGCCTCCTTTTTTTTTCTTCTTTTTCCGCCGTGCACTTTTGTTTTTGTGTCAGTCCTGCTGGAAAAATGTCAGGAACATTATTGCAAACGGGGCGAAGGATTGTTGTGGGAGGCGGGTCAAAGGGGCACGGAGAACAAACAAAAGCACGGGTTGCACTCGGTGGCACCGATTGCATCCTCGTATCGGGCCTGACATTTAGCGGCGAGTATGGAGAGCGAAAATAATGACCTCACGGTGACATTGTGGATCTCCTTCCAGTTAATGTATCAGAGGAGCAGAATCTGCGTGTGTGTGGTGGAGCAGCTTGGGGTTAATACACTTTTCGTCTTTCAATTCTACTCAAACACACTTTTTCTGTTCTTTTTCTTCCGTTGGTAATCTTACTAGTCGTAATTAGCACTTATTTGGGTCCACACAGATGAGACGTTATGGCTTAAAGTGGGCGCTCTCTTTCTCAAAGCCTTTTTAAAGAAGAGTATAGCTTTTTAAACCCTCTGGAGCTCATGAATAATAATGCTTCATATCATCATCGGCTATCCTTTGAAGAGCCCAAAGAAAGATCAGTTATCCGGCTTTGTCAACACTTCAAGCGCCTGTAATGGTTAGATCTTATTAATAAGTTTCCCACGAGTCGGCTAATGAGTCCGCGTGAGTTAGATAGTGGCCTTGTTTCTGCAGCGAGAAGACGGATGACTTGTTTTTTTTTGTCACGTTACCGATCGGTTTACATCGCGTTTTACTCTGAATGGAGGAGCCGAGTCCAAAATGAAAGATCAAACAAATAGAAGAGTATAAAAGCTCATCCTGCCCAGTTATTGGCATTTGACTTTTTGGATTATGCAACTTTAGTGATTGGTTACTGGCTCGCTCGTGGATAATATTGGCACATCTGAACCTGCACATAGTTCATCAATTGAAAAGATATGAATAAATACCGTCTAGACCCCCCCCCCCCACCCACACACACACTCACTTCTATTGCACTTCTCTATGCTTCATTATTTACATGATAAATGGACTGGAGACGTTCAGATCTGCACACTGATGCAAAAACATCAACAATAAGTGGCATTTGTAATGTGTCTTAAGAATAGGGTCTGATTTAATGAAATACATTGTAAATACTTAAGATCCGGAACCAAAAAGGGGCGTGACAAAGACTGTATTTATTCATATCTTTTCAATGGTCAAATTGAAATCCTCAACAACATGAATGACGTTGCTAGATTACTTTGACTTTTCTTCTTCAGCTTGGGTCAGAAAAAACACAGATGTTTTGACTTAAAAAAACCCAACATCTTTTAGACTTAATTTTGATAGTAGGGATGTGACGGAGAGAATGAATGTCATGCAACAAGGATCCCCGGGCCGATTGGAGATGTGCGACGCTGCGGTTACATGATCAGTGTCGTAAAGCCCCCAAAGCGAGCATGACGCCCCGGTGATGTTGGTCTGTTGAGACACTTGTTTGTGATTTTGGGGCGACACAAATACACTTGAGTTGAGTTGACGTGGCTGCCAGGTTTGCAATTTCATCTTTATTTGACTGTGTTTAAAGGTTGTGGGCCATTTTTCTTACCTTACCGATAAGGAACATAGTTTGTATTGTTGTTGGTGAACAAAGCAAGAAGAAAAGCAGTTTAAGTGCTCTGTGCAAAGAGCATTAATGTGGAAGTTTTAATTGGCTTTTTGTTTTGTTTTCCATTTAATTAACTTGTCATTGGACGGGCGGGGAGCTCTCTGGGCATCGCGAGGCCAGTCTGCCTGCTGGTGGGTTGAAGGAAAAGACGAAATACTACTGGGAATGACGACTGGGCAGAAGACAGATGGTGCAAAGGCTAATTGTGTGACATCTCACTTCATGTAACTGTTTACATATTTACATATCAGACAGAGGAGCTTACAGTATTTGTATTCCCATTCAGCTGAAATGTGCTGCTTTGCAAAAAAAAAAAATATATATAAATAAACGCACAATAATTCTTCTTATTTTTAATTTTTATTTAATTTACTTGCAAATCCACATTTTCTCTCAGCTGGCCAACATTTTCAACATTTTCTCATTTTTTTTTGTGCGGGGCAAAACTGCACTTATGCCGCCGCCGTTCGCGTCTTATGGAAGTCTGCTGGGCTGTAATTATAGAAAGGATGAAATGTTGATCAAATGCACGACTTTGAAGTAAATTCCACCCACTTAACATCCCAGGTAATGACTGGAACCCCTCCTGGATTACTTAGAAAGCGAGCGAGGGAGCAGGGGAGACTTTTGCAGAGTGCTTGCTCATTAATCTTTTCAAAGATGCTGAAGGCAGGACTTGACACGGTGGTACAGCGGGCGCCCCCTGGGTTCATGCCGGCGCTGTGTGGAGAGCCGGTTGCATAGCCAGCGGCGCTGCACTGGGAGTTTAGTTATTTTTCTTTTTTCTCAAGCATAATGGGAGAGCGAGATCGGTCCACGTGCTCCCTCGGAGCGCTACTGGTCTTCATGGTTGACTCGTCTCATTCCTGGATGGTGTAAAACTTCTACCAGCAGGAGGGGAACGTGGCTCTTTTGGCAAAGCACCTTAACATTGTCTCACAGTCGAGAGCAGCAGGAGGTTGATGAATAGAGAGCAAAAACATGTCCTCGTTGTTGTGAAAGAGGCTTGAATTCTACTTGGCACCTTTTTTTTTGTTTTTTTTTCCCTTCTTCCTCTTTAGAGTTTCTGTGGATTCAAGCTGTGATTTTAGATATTCATATCATTTGCAAAGATCCTGCGTTAACGTGGAGGACTCTCTGATTTCAAGGGGGTGTGGATTATGAGTGTCAGTGTTGACAAACAATAATCATCAAAACAAACAACATATCACTCGTCCTTTTAACAATCCCACATGTATCTTTGTCTGCAATGTCTCCAGGGAAAATAGTGTGTGTGTATGTATGTATGTATGTATGTATGTATGTATATATATATATATATATATATATATATATATATATATATATATATATATATATATATATATATATATATATATATATATATATATCATTTATTTATGTGTTTATTTATTTATATGTGTAAATATATTGTTTATATATATTTTATTTTTGTATTTACATTCTGTATGGTTGCTCTGGCATGTCTCCTTGTTTCTCCTTATTGCCACAGGAACCTGTAAAAAAAAAAAAAAAAAAGTGAACAATATAGGAATCTGTTCATGATCCACTTCATCAGAATTTGTTAATCTAGCGGACTCTAAGTGCTGAAAGACATGATATTCAAACACTGCGAAAAGGAAACCAAATGAGAAAGGTCCTCTGAAAGATGGATGAGCGTGGCAAAGCGGCGCCGAGCTGCTCACGAGGCGGCGAGAGGTGAGGGGCGGCTTGATGAGGCGACCAGCAGCACCTGAGTCCCATTAAGGCTCTAAATCCGTCCCCGTGCCTCGGCTGCCTCGCCATATGGTGGCCTCATCTTTATCCGCCTGGGTTTACATCCACGTTGGTGTATTGCTGCCGTCCCTTTCATTTCTCTTCATGCTCAGGAGGGGCCTCGGCAGAGGAGCCACCATTTTGAAAACGTCTTCCTTTTGTGTCTCACCTCCCCGTGCTTCCGTTTCCACTTTTTAAAAAAAATTGTTTTTCCGATTTTTAGTTTTAGAATCACTCCATTTTTCTTCTCGAACTTCTCTTCAGGAAAAAAAGGAAGGAAAAAAATGATAAAGAAAAAAACTGGTGTTTTTGGTGTTGCTGCGTCTTCTTTCCCAAGGGCATCATTTTAGTTTTCTTCCAGGTTGCTGAGATGTTTGAAAAGGTAAAAGAAGAAATCGCCAGGCATCAGGTGTTTACTGTCACATAATTGAATAACTGCCTTTATTTTGTATTTGATTGTAAGGAATCTAATGTAGATTTATGAATTGAAAAGTCTGCATCCAGCTCTAACATACTGAGAACGTGGAAACGTTATTTTTAAGTATTCTTGTTTATGTAATGCTTTTAAAAGAATACTTTGTCCATTCAGCTGATTTCTTCTTCAGTATAGTCTTAATTTCCACTATATTATGATATTATAAAAGACCCTCCCGCAGCGCTCGACCACCTCCTGTAAGAACCTCACTACCACTTCTCGCATGCTGTGATGGCGAATTATGCCAGATAATTTCCTTTATAAAGTCTTAAACTAATGGATCCTAATAGGGAAAAATCACCATTGTCAAGGCAGCCAAAATTGAACGGACCTCATCACCACAGTCTCTGTGCAGGTCACGCCGTCCTTGTCGTTGTCTGCCTTACAGACATCCTGGATATACAAGTGCACCATCGAAGCTCAGGCGTTAGCTACATTACTTGGCCCGCTCCCCACCCATAGTCGGTGCGGGCCAACCAGACGCAGCTTCTGCTAGCTGTTCCCTGGCAGCCCCCGAGCAGCCTGGAGGTTGGGTAACGGACCCAAGGAAGCAGAGGTCTAAGCAGAAGCCCACGGTGCACCACCAACCTCTCCACGTTTCTAACCGGTTCACCCCACTCGGCGACCTTCTATCTTTCACATCCAACCTGGAAAACATTACAGACAATTCTATTTGTTATACTGTACCGGCCACCAGGTCCATATTATGAATTTCCATCAGAATTCTCAGTTTCTATCAAGTTTAGTCCTTAAAACTGATACGGTTGTTATTATTATAGGAGATTTTAATATTCATGTGAATGTTGATAATGATTGCCTTAGTGCTGCATTTATCTCATTGTTGGACTCGATTGGTTTCTGTCAGAGTACAGAAACCCACTCATTGATCATTTGGAGGTAATGGTCTGACAGAACCCTCTTCTGTCAGACCATTACCTCATAACTTGAGTTTATACTCCCCGAGTGCACACCTTTAGTCAAAAGTTTCTACACCAGATGTCTAACTGACAGTGCTGTAGCTAAATTTAAAGAAGCGATTCCTTCTGCATTTGATTCAATACCACGTCTCAATGTGACGGAGGACTCCTGTGCTAACTTTAGTCCGTTAGTCTGTCCCAGATTGATCATCTTGTCGATAGTGCTACAGGCTCACTGAGAATGACACTAGACTCGATAGCCCCTCTGAAGAAGAAGACGGTGAGGCAAAGAAGGTTTGCTCCCTGGTATAACCCTCAGACCCGCAAACTAAAGCAAACATCACGAAAGCTTGAAAGCATATGGCGTTCCACCAATCTGGAAGAATCCCGCTTAGTTTGGAGAGATAGTCTTAAAACGTATAAGAAGACCCGCCGTAAAGCCAGAGCAGCCTATTACTCATCAGTAATAGAGAAAAATAAGAACAACCCCAGGGTTCTCTTTAGCACTGTAGCCAGGCTGACAGAGAGTCACAGCTCTGTGGAGCCGTGTATTCCTATAGACCTCAGTAGTAATGACTTCATGAACTTCTTCAATGAAAAGATTTGAACTATTAAGCAAGATTGATGATCTCTTGCCCTCAACCAGTGCCGATCTGTCATCAAGAGGAGTGACCTTGGAAACGGCTGTATGCCTGGTGTATATTTGGATAGCTTTTCTCCCATCAACGTCGACCAATTGTCTTCAACGGTTTCTACTTCTAAACCGTCTACCTGTCTCTTAGACCCCATCCCAACGAGGCTGCTTAAAGACGTGTTGCCTTTAATTGGCACCTCTCTGTTGGATATTGTTAATGTGTCTTTGCTAACAGGCCATGTACCACATTCCTTCAAAGTAGCTGGAATTAAACCTCTGCTGAAAAAGCCCACTCTTGATCCAGAGGTGTTGGCTAACTACAGACCAATCTCTAACCTTCCCTTCTTCTCTAAGATCCTTGAGAAAGTAGTCGCAAATCAGTTGTGTGACTTTCTACATCAGAATAGTTTATTTGAGGAGTTTCAGTCAGGATTTAGAAAACACCACAGCACAGAGACAGCACTGGTGACAATTACAAATGACCTCCTAATTGCATCAGATAAAGGACTCATCTCCGTACTGGTATTATTAGACCTTAGTGCTGCGTTCGACGCCATTGATCATGACATCCTATTACAGAGACTGGATCAATTTGTATTTGGAAACGATGAAGCCTCGATGACCACCAACGTTAATCACGGAGGATACACTGAGCTCCTCTCTTCTCTCTCTCCTTTTGGACGAATTAATGTCTCTTCATTGCACATTACTAATTCTACTTTGCCTTCTCGCCTCACAGGGTCCATTGGTACTGGCTGTGTCTGGAGCCAGTCCCGGCCCCTGAGCTTGATTCTTTGTTGGTTTATGTTCTATAGTTGTGTTGCAATTTCGCCCAGGACTAAGTAAAACATGAAATGGTGTAAAGCATATACCATTTTTAGTTAGTTTCAGCTAAAGAAATAAAATTTAAAAAAGTTTGTTTGCATATTTAATGTTTTCTAACTTTCAATGTGACCACAAATAAATGTATCTTCTACTGAAGCTGGAGTCGACTAATTCAAGTGTCTCTGCCGGACTGCAGTCACGCCGAATAACAGGAACCGGAGGCTCAAAGTTTGGTGTGTACACTTATTTTATATTCATGCGAGTGCTCTGCTCTTACACTGTGGCCTCTGCATCTGATGCATCAGAATCCATGTATTATACTCATCATCAATTCCTAATTCATAGTCCAGCTTGTCTGCGTGTGACTCAATGAATATAGATAGTTAAATCAACCTCTGTGAGCTCGATGAAAACTTTATACCTGAAATATCAAGTGTTTGGATTTGATGGATCGCCATGAAATATGGTGCTCACATCCACGTACGTCAGGATGAACTGCGATAACATTGTAGAACTTTTTCACAGCATTTTTATGAGGTAACGCTTTTTTATTTATCAAGCGATTTGTTTTGTGCCGGAAAAAAATCGTTCCATCATTAAAAGCCTTGACTTTGTGCTCAGTGCTGATTAGCAGATGTTAGTTACATGCTCTAAACTAAGATGGTAAACATGCTTAATGCAAGTGTGAGTAACTGGTTATGAAGCAATATTTCTATAAAGTCATTATTAAAGCTTGCCATCGGTGCCACCATGCAGGTAGAACGCTGTGCAAAATCAGAAGAAATAATGCAGGAACACCAGAAACTCCTTCAGCTCAGACCACAGCGCGGCCTCCAGGAGTAACGGGTGCATATTGCTGGAGGGAAGCGGGGAACCCGGAGAACCAGGACCAGGATTGAGGTGGGAAGACTGTCGCACCCCGCTGCAGTAAAATAAGAGGTTTATTAAAAGGTTTTCAGACACATTGACACTTTGTCAACAGAGTCAAAATCAACACAAAATGAAAATTCCTCGTAGCTTTAACATGTTAGCATTTAGCTAAGCGTGCCAAAGCAGCCTCACAGCGACGTTATGGATCTTTACAGACTCTCTAAGGTGGGCTGTATGTTTTCTTTTAATATGCTAAAGATACATTATTTTATAACGGCTATATCTTTGATCACTTTGTTGTAAGATAAAACATAATGAACATCAGTAGTCATAAACCTTTGCAGCTCTTCTGCTGGATTTCCTTTAAATTCTTCACGTGTTAAATTGACTGTCAAAACAAGGATTTGCGGGAGATGTGATTTGAATGTGTATTAATGCAAAAAAAAAAGGAGAAGCGAGCTCTGCTGAGAAAAGGCCATTTGTTTGCCTGGATGGATAAATAAATGATCAATGCAGGTCAGTTTGCTCCAACAGACTTGATGGCTCACTGCTGGACACCAGAACATTGACGTCTATACTGTTGAGACGTTGAATCCAGTTCCACGACTGGTCCATCAGTCTTCAGGGTCATGTGTGGGCTTTAATTTATCTTCACACTTCCATAACTGCAGAGCCGTTTTTTTTCCCCCGAATGTAAAAACGGCACATACCGTGGCAGTTATCGTTGTAAATGACTGTCTCAGCCACAATCCAGCAGGCTGCACCCATCCATCACGTTAACTGTACCTGACAATCACTGTCGTTGCTTCAGCCTCGTGAGAATCGTGAGGAGCCCGGTCCACATTCACACAGAAGGAAGTCGATGATTATGAAGTGAGGTCAGCCCCAAAGTCATGGGAATTAACGCGTCTCAATTCTGAATGAGGGGTGGATTTTCTTTTTTTTAATGAGAGCTTGTCAAAGTAATTGTCCTGCTTTATTTCCCCCTCGCTTACAAAGACTCATCAGTCGACTACAAAGACCGAGAACTTAAGAATTATGTGCTCAGAAACTGGAATACAATAGTAGAGCCTTGAATTAGGTGATGATGTAACATAAGTAAATTATGAGGGCGCTTTTGGGTTGCGTAACGCTGAAGAAAAAAGTCAGGATACGACATACAGCAGTGCCGTTCGCCTGACGCTGCAGCTTTTTACATTTTATAGCAGACATAAAGAATTTACCACATAATCTGGAATCAGCATGGCAATGCAGTGAGTGATTATGGTGCTGGCGCTAAAAATACAACTCGTGGATCATGTGACTGTTTAATAAACAGAAAGGGACAATCGATTGCAGTCGGACTGGAACAAACCCGGGAGAGCAGATCTGAATGCAGCGAGTTAATCAAAGGAGCAAGTTGCAGATGCAACATCCATATTATTGATTTTCCATAAATAAGAGGCATACCTTTTACCTTTTAGACAGGGTTCCTACTTACTGAGCCATTTCAGATCAGAATATTATTACAGCTGGCCAGCATATAAAATAATAAAATTATCTTTCTGATGGTTTTTTCTCTTTGTGGTATAGTTTTGCATCCCTTTGTGTGTGTTTTGGGTCTCATTGTAGTTGTTTTGAGGAGCTTTGCAGTTGTTTTTGCATCTCTTTGTGGCTGTTTTGTGTAAAACCGATAATGCAGAACATATTCTAAGAAAGCATACTTTACATCCTTTGTGGTACTATAAAGAAACACTAGTTGGATTTCAGCTCTGTGGACAGTGATTCACCTTCGGTCGGTTCGAGGAATGGCTTCAACTCTTTTCTTTTCATTAGATGTTACCAGTTGAGCCGCAAATAAAGAAGGCCAGAATCCTTCGAGGCCTCCATTTAATGTTATATTGCTGAATCCCTCATTGAGGACGTGAAGAAACAGTTTCCAAACTGCGCCTGTATTTCCCTGTAAAGTGGGATTAGCGTGTCGTCTGTTGATGAAACGCTGCGAGTCGGAGCCACTGATGGCAAACACAACATGATTTATTTGATTAATTTGAAGCTTTATCACTCAAGAGTGTTTCTTGAGCTTGCAGTCATGGCGATAACACAACGGATCCACTGCTGCGTGTTAAGAGTAGACTCTTTCAGTCAATAATGCTACACAGGATTCAGATTGAATTCAGAAAAACACAGAAAATGCTGATGAGAAACAAAAAAATAAACAATCATCATTTAAAAGTGAAAATGGTCTGTATGACCACCCTCATTGAACTGAGTATACACACACACACACATACACACACACACACACACACACACACACACCTCTGAGGCAGTCATATTACATTGTTGCTTTTAAAGGCATAACTGTTTTGCCTATATGGAGGCCGCTGTAGCAGCATTGAGTTATTTGAAATTCAACAACAATTTAGGCGAAAGCCTTTAAGGTTAAAGGTGAAAAATGTATCAACATTATTAAAAATCCAAATCCAAAATGGCCTGCTGCTCAGAGACTACTTTGCCGGCAGCTCTGGGAGACGGACCTTCAGTTAGCCAGCGGTGCAAACCCGATCAGACTCATGCACACTCATAACTCACTCATAAAACACAATGTGTGGTGAAAAGGTGATTCATAGAAGAAAAGATTACGCCACCATTCAGACCAAAAACAGACCTGAGTTGCAGTTGAGACGATGAAATTCCTTCCAGGAAGTTAGAAGAACAGATTACAATTTCACCTCGTCAAAAAAAGCAAAATTTATTGTTGACGTGAGACAGGAAACCAACCTGCCTCCTGGGTTACCTAGGTAACCTGGGTTACCTGCACAGACCTCCACACCTTTTTAGCTTCAACCATCACAAATGAACCCCCACTTTTCCCATTGGCTCTGAATGTTGGCAGAACACTCGCGGCCTTGGTGGCACATTCCAAAATACCAGGGCGGATATTATTATTGACGAGAGCAAAAAAAAAATCCAAATCACAATAGCTCTCCCCCCCAAACCCCCCCCCCCCGCTGTCCATATGATACCGGCACACTTTCCGGCCGCTCAACTTGTGTTCACGGCTGAATTGGCAGAACATTGATTATTCTTGGCCGAAGTCTTGTGTGTTTTCATGAAGCGAGAACTCCGTCTCCCAAGCCAGCGGTGCACCAGCGTTCAATGAAATCCTGTGTTCATCCAAATATGTGAGTCATGTAGCCAAAAGTTGTTCCTCATCACAGCGTCTCCACCGGCCCACCCACACACACACACACACACACACACACACAGTTGTCCGCCTTGTTTCGTGCACTGCTGTTTGTTGTTTACCATTGTAGCACAGGAAAGCAATTGCAAGTTATGAAAGAAAATGGAATGAAATGTCACCATTCATCAATGTAAGTGTGGACACTGATAGGAGTGGAGGAAGGAGATAGAACTGATGATCTGATGCCAAACGTGGCTCCGGCAGAGCGCTGAGCTCGAGTCAGCGTGCGGGGGGCCAAGGTGCCGCCGCGTGACTCTGCATTTATTATCTTTCATGTGTATTTGTTTTTAAACGCCCTGTCGGGGATGATTTATGTGGATTCGTTGATAGGTGTTTTGTTTGCGATTCAGCAGCAGAAAATCAGGGGGCATTATCCATGAAAAAAAAAAAATTGAAATTAGCTTAGTCTCCATCATCACAGTGGATGTGCAATCATAGTGACAACGGAGCAACCTATCGCCGAGAGACAAAAACAAATTTACTCTGGTTGAGCAATTTTGAGTATCACCTTAATTGCATTTCTAAACCTTGCGAGACGACTGAAATCTGCACTAATGTTAATATTTTACTGAAGAAAGTGTTTATTAGCGAAGCTGTGAAGATTTTCAAGTATGAGGTAATAGGAATACTATATATAATTGGGTAACGCATTGTTCGACCCCTTTTTCTAATTTCTCGGGTGGAGTTGATAGCCGAGTGGCACAGAAGTCCCCCGTCTGCAGCATGTCGGTGCCTTTTTACCATTTCTTGTCTTTCTCCACTTTCACTGTCAAATAAAAGCCCCAAAATGACTTTTTTAAAAATGATGTTCTTATGAGCCACGGTCGTTATATGATTATTCTTTGACAGCTGAAACACAAAAGGGGACATTATTCACGTCGACACTCATTCCCCCGTCCCTCTCGGTGTCGGCCCTCCAGGATTGTGTTCATCCATTTTGCATGGGTCGGTCTTTAAAGGCTCCCCCTTTCGACAACCGTCCACCTGAAGTGTAACGTGTCGTCGCTGTTCAGAGCACAGGCTGTCCTCTCCCCTCGGCACAGCCAGCGGCTTCAAACAGATAATTCAGGTCAGCAGTCGGGAATCGTCCCGCGTGTCTTTTGGCGGCGGCTAAACGAGTGCAGCTTTGTGCGTTTTTTAATGGGATGTTTAAAGCTTCTACAGGTCTGCTGGCGACCTTCACTGAAGGGTCATGCATCCAGCTGCAGACTTAAGTCTCAATTTAAGATTCAGAGCTATTCTAATACTAATATCTTTATTCTCGTGAAGGATCAAACAACTACGTGTATTTAAAAGTTGTCACATTTAGCAGTTGATGGAGACCAAAACAGGATTTAAAGGCTTCACACTTTACCATTATATTGTTACTTAACCTTTTATTCACACCTCTGTGTATAGTGGGAATATACATATATATAAATATATATACATATACATATAAATAAATACAAAATTAAATATATATTTATATATATATATAAATAAATGCAAAATAAAATATATATTTATAAATATATATAAATTGTGTGTGTATATATACACACATACACATATATATATATATGCATATGCATATGTTTATATGTAAATAATATGAAAATATGTAATAAAATATATATATATATATATATATATATATATATATATATATATATATATCAAATAAAGACATTCAAACAAATTAAAAGCCGTAAAAATGTCAGCCTGCAGAATATAACAGAATTATACCTCATCTACATTTTGATGTCTTTCCTGGAAACTTCAATATTCTTTGTGCAAACCTCAAGATTTCCCTTGTAGCATATTTGTGGGTTTAAATTAAATAATCTTGGGTCAGGTGTAATATTGTGTGAGAAGTTTTACCTTCTGAATTGAGAGGATATGGGAGGTCAGAGAGTCTCACAACCTGTAACTCATCTGCAGGGCAATAGTTTCATTATATATTAAAGTAAAAATAGTGGTTATCTTTCTTCTTTATGTGATTTCTGCTGAGCTTTATGAATGGAGGAGGCCCTTATGCTCATATTACTGAGATATATTTGAATAAGTGCCATGCTAAGAGTGAGGGTAATGAACACATTATCTCTTATTATTGCAAGTGGAGCAATCTGCTCTCTGAGCTCTTCATGTCACAGCTCCTTATTATGACATTTATGTTTTACACCAAAATCCAATAATGCCAGAGATTTATTTTTACAATAACCACCAAACGCTGCGCCTTAACAAAGCATTTGCGCCTTCAGTGTGAAACATGTAGTTATTGGCCAATTTGTGCTACAATTAAAAGATATTATGAAATAAAACAGTTGTTCACTCACGGTCCTTAATAGTTTTTTGGGGGGATATATATAACGTGTCATAAGTTTGTAACACGAAGCAGCACTTTGAATTGAGGTTTTCGCTCATAAGTAAAGTTTAATGTCCATCGTAATGGGTTTAAAATCAGCGTGCGCCAACAGAGAAGACAAAGAACAGCTTAAAACCGTCAGAAAGAGGGAACACAATTGTCTTCAGGCTGAGCTTGAATGGGGAAAAATCCCCATTAAAATGCAAAAATAATGAACCAGATTTACTGCACATGAATGGAAGCTGTGGTCTAAAACAATTATGGACCTACATTTTCCACCAGGGTTCTACCACATGGCATCATCCTTTTTATATATATATATATATATATATATATATATATATATATATATATATATATATATATATATATATATATATATTAGTAGGGGACATTGTAATCTGCTGTTCATTAAAAATAAAAACGCAGCATGGTCGATTATTAATATTATATTATATTAAAGAAATGTGGCAACTCGTACGGCAAACTGCAGAGTAAGTCTCGCAGTAAGTGGATTCAGGTTAATTAAAGAGATGCTCCTGGAGTCTCTCTGTATTATACATTCCCATTCCACAGTTCTTATTTTCTATTTGCCCTGTGCTTCATTTAGATTTTATTTAACTGTACTTCTTGGTTGATTTACACGTAATTATTCACACGTCTTAAACTTGCATCTTAATATTCAGCCGAGCGTTACGGAAACGCTTTCAGTGGCTTTTATGTGTTTCTTTCTTTCCTCTCGGTATCATAATCACATCTAAACTACTGAGCTTCTCTTTTTTACGCCACGTGCTCTTTAATCTCGTCGTCATGTACTGATGGTCATCTGCAGCTTATCACCGCTTCATAACATCTCATAGAAAAGAAGTCCGCTTACGAGCCGTGAATATTAAGCCACTGTTAAGTCTCTTCTTCTGATTTTTGACTGTTCTGTTAATCTTCTTTATCTCAAAAAAAAAAAACGCTGCAGTGTGCGGTGTATGTCACAATATCTAAACAATTGTTTTCATTATCAAATAATGTGTTGTTTTTCACAGGGTCCAAGTTGAGATATTTTAATTGCTCGTTTTGTTTGATATTTAGATATGAATATATTCAGTTTACTCTCACGAAAGACTGGCAGATGATTACAACTGAGACGCTACATTTTGTTTATTAAAAAAAATGTTGCGGCACAGGTATTATTAAAACTGTTGCTGATTTTAAATTGTCCGTAGATCAACACATCAATAAATGTACTAATATTTCCAGCTAATGTACCATAAAGTAATTACAATGAAGAGATGCCTCTGAATACATAAAGGAGAAAATAAAGGAAAGAGAAATAATCCACATGTGGAAGTTGAAGGAAATTGATTATTCCTCTGTAAATATGTTTTGATGTGACTCTAATTTGATTTCTTCAATGTCCAATGAAGCCGTCTTCATGTGTTCGTCGCCGGCTGCTGATTGGACGACAGAAAGCTGTCGCGAAATTGCTCCATTTGTTGCTTCGCAGAGCAACAATGTGTCATGAAATGTGACGGAAACAGCTGAAAGCTCTCCTCTTCTAATCTTAGAGGTCAGGATCAACCACAATGACCATATTTAATGGTTTTGCAGCTGGAAAGTGTATTTTGTGCCGTGTCTCAGGAATTGTTGAGGTATGCATTGACACCATGGAGAAATATTGTGCATCTGCAAAAAGCAAAGGTATAAAACCAAAACAATTTGAATGAATTACGTGTTATTGATCGATCTCAGGGCATTTCCCCTCAAGCTTGGAGTATCTCTTTTTAGAAACTGGACTGAAGAGACTATCGCTAATGGATCCAAGAGGAATATATAACAGAAAACAGAGCAGCCTGAAGGATTGGTTTCCATAATTGCCCCCTCAATTAATGAGCTGACTAAAACAATGTGTCCTGCAGCGCTTTCTTTGGCTTTGTCCTCAAACCCGAGCCATATTAAGTTGTGCCCAAATTCAAATGACACGGTTCCTTTGGAAGATAAACACTCCCTTTTATGAGTTTATGCTGCCGGCCCATTAATTCCTGCTTGTTGTAGTGTGAAACAATCCCCGATGTATTAAACGGCAAACATTTTTTTAAATTTAAGTTATTTATATTATAATAACCCATTTTCAGTGGAACAAATAAATGTTTTACAGAGAACTTCCTTTTCCATGATTTATTGAAAAACCTAAAAGTTAGAAAAGTGGCAACAGGGAGAACGACGTCTGAAGACATCGGGTGTTTCCTCCCGACTCTGCTTTTGATTATCGGCATTTGTAAAACGTTTTATATTTTTTACGTTATGAAGTATACATTGACACGATGAAGAAATATTATGTATCTGAAAAGCCTCATGAAATCAAAACAGTTTTTTCTCAGTATATTTCCCTTCAAGCTCGGAGCTTCTTTGACATTTTCCTCCATAATTGGGTATGTTACATTATTTACTGTGGCCTCCCTATTACCTGCACATGACCTGTTATTTCTGGCTTGTAATTCACAGGGTTGCCAAAATATGTGCTACACTTTATACATTTTTAAAAATGTCTTACCATGGGGTTCAAACTTTTCTCGTGATGCGGTATTGTGATGCTCACCTCTTCATAAATCCTGCAACTACACCGCTACATCCATCATGTGTCGGCGAGTCGGGATCACACAGTATGAGACTATAACACTCGTGCTGCAAATATCAAGAGACTTTAGGCTCTCTTCGGGCTTTGTTTGTGGACCGGATGGATGTGCTGCACGGGCTTCATGAACGTGTGATATGTGGGCGTCAACTCTGACCATCAAGTGCTGTTGTTGAAACCATTGTTATGAGTGAAGGTGACAGCTGAGCAGATTGTCTTGAGATGAGTCTTCTTACAGTGAACTGTGATGTGGAGCTCGAAAAATGAACATGGCTTGTTATCTGCTTTTTAATGAGTGCGCTGGTTTCTGAGGACAAGGACTCAAGCATTGTAAGATAATATAGGTATAGTATGTTGTTAGTGGGAGCAGCACTAACAAAACTGCATCTGTAATGTAGCAAATCAAATTAGACAACGTTGTGATTTATGTTATTATCTGTTGGAAAGTGGGTTAACGGGACACGCTGTATTTTTTTTTTTTCCTTCTTTTTAAAAAGTGTCTGTAAATGGCTTTTGGGTTACTTGGTTATTAAATATCATCAGTATGCAAAACCATTGTTCCCCACGGGATCAATGACAAACGCAGGTGGAGGAGGATGAAAGGGGAACCACCTGTCGGGTGACATTTCACAATGTATTACATTTCGGCTTGTTTTTGTGAAGGAATGTTTCATTCCTTATACTTCCTTTATGATCCACCACAAAGCTCTCTGGGTGGGAGGCATTCCCGACGGGAGCGAGAATCTCCAAGGAATCCCGAGAAGATGCCGCCTCGTCGTATCGCCGTAGCTCTAGATGAAACATTGTCCGTGAAGCAACTACAACGGGCCTGAATCTCTTTTTTCCTCGAGATTTTTTAGAAAAAAACTGTTGAGACCAAAACATTGACAAAAGTGATCCGATTGGAAAGGTTTTGCCTGAAAAGAGCTCTGGGAATGTGAACGACTTTGTCTAATTGCTGCATTTAGACACCCAGCGTGGTCGAAAAGAGGGAATTAGGAGGAAGGCATGCTGCAGGTGCAGTGGAAGGAGGACGGAGTATGACGTCTATACGTCCTTCGTAGGAAAAGTGCAATCCTGACGGAAAAAAAATGGGGAAAATTGCCTCATTTTCACGATAAGTCTGCTGCTGCCGTTACTACGGTTACCGCTGTTAAACCGCCACAAGGACGCAGACCAATATGTCATGTTGTTACTCAACTTGAACATTGTTTGTTTGTGAGAGAAGTATTCTGGAAATGTTTTGCAGAATGTATCGTGCACAGATGTTTGGGAAATACCCAATTTCAACACATTTATATTCCCGCACTCTTCATGGCACATTGACTAATATTCGCCTATTGGCTGCGGGCGGCGACACAATGAGGAACAGCGTGCAGTCTTTTTCGTTCTTTCATTTCCTACAAACGTCATCGCAGTGTTTTTTTTTCCTGCTCACTGCAGCGGGACACAAAACAACAGGTGAGCGAGCGGTGGAACCATTTCACATAAATGGTGGACTCGCTCAACCCCGGAGGTTCATTTACGCAAATCTATTCATGGTCTGAATGGAGAGTATTGATCTGAATTGACAGTTAATGTAAAGGATGTCCTCCGGGAAGTTGCCTGCAGAGAGAAACGAGTCGTGTATACACGGAGACCGCTTGGATTCAAAAGTTTTATTTCCCTACAACTTTCTAACTTGGTGCACATGAAACGAATGCACCTCCGGGTTGCAAGATATCCCGAAAACAGCGTTGTGAACGTACATTTGACTTAACAGTCAGAAAATGTTGTTTCTAGTGGAATTTGTCAAATGAAAGTGGAGGAAGCTGCAGACACTTTGCAGCAGGTTGTGTTCTAATTGGGAACAAAATGCTCTTTTAGGCTTTAGATGGTATACATGCTGCATAATCTTCTCTTTGTCGGGTAGATTCTTAGACATGAAAGGGAAAAGCTCTTTCTTTGACTGCATAAATGTGCTCCGTCTCCCTACCGTAGCTGTAATGAACTGTAATTCTGGCTCAAGGAAACACATATGCTGGCATTATTTGACCCACCTCCCCAAAAAACACCTTTTCACCACTTCAAGGCATCAGATAATTAAAGAAAACTGTAAAATGTGAGGGGATAAACATTGAAATAGAAGCCTTTCAAGGTTTTATTATGGCCTTTAATCTGAATAAAGCCTAGACGCGTCAGATTTATCTGCTGTGTTCTCCACATCTGACGCTTACATAATTGAAATGAACTCCGCTTATTAAAGACATACGCAGCCACTTGGTGACTGAGTTGTTATTAGCTTGTTAAATCAAAAACAGAATGTTTCACAGCAGCCCCGAGCTGTATTCTGTCAAGAGAAGAAGGGTTTGAGGGAAACAGAGGCCTTGAGAGACACAGTTTACATCGGTGAAAAGTCCAAAGTTTAACAATGAAAGAAGGAAAAATAATCAATATCCTTTCACCTTCTATTTAAAAACAAAAGTGTGAAACTGCAGAAAGAATCGCGTGCTACAGGAACAGTTTAGCATTTCTGTTGGTAGCAACAAAGAAAACTTGTTTTCACGAAGTGCATGAAATGATTCTTCTGTGTTATACATGAAAACAAACCCCATAAAAGAGCTGCACAACATTGCTGTTCCACGGATGTCTTGAATTTCACACATTTTCCCCACAGAGTTTTGATGGGCTCCATTGTATCTATATCATCTCCATGTTGTTGTTGTGGAAAAATGAGTACATAACGTCTCACTGCCAGGTGCTTTAACTGTAAAGGGACATAAGAAACAGTGTTAATAAGAACTGAACAGTAGCAAATTGAGATTGCCAAACGTTGTCCTCGGAAGAGGCATTTTGTCCCCCCCCCCCCCTGTGTCTGTAAACCTTTCACACACAGAATCACAAGTGTATCATTAACTGGCAGCTTCCTCCAACATATTATCACACTGGTAGAGAGCTCTGCATAGATTATTCATAGAGGCTGATAACTGTGTGGGACGTGTGCGTAGGAGTGGGGAACAGAAGCAGCATCCACTGAACGACTGCCGACCGCTGATGTCTCCATCACATTTTACAGCAGGTCTTTATTTTTTTTTTTTAACAGGAGAGAAGTGGAATGATGGAAGCTTCGCCGCTGTGTTCAGGGCGAAGAGAGACAACTGAAAGGGTCTGAAAATCAATCACTGTCAACAACAAGTCCATATGAGTCAGTGAGCGTGCCTTTGGAATATAAGGGCTGTGACCGTAGACTGGGAGGAAGAAGTGGAGCCTGGAGGTCACCATTTTGGTTTGTGCAACCAGAAGTGACACAAGTGGGTGGAGCTAAGTATGACTGAACACTAGTTGCGTTGCTGCAACTAAAGATTATTGTATTTTCCAGTAAATCTAGAGCCCAGACCTCTTTTTTTACTAATAATATTATATTTTATTTGACTAATTTACTAATATTACTTTGCAATGATATCAAATGAAGAAAACCCGGGGATGTGTCACAGTTTTGCTTGATAAACAACTCTTAAATAGTAATTTAAGCGCTACCTGAAATGGATATTAATTGGTTTCCGACTTGAGTTTTTTAGGCTGATATTGATATTTACTATGACAAATTTGTTAATGATGTTTTATCTGAATTTTATAGGATCCTTTCAATTTGTTATTAACATTATTATGATGAAGAAATGTAGCACGGCCACAGTGCTTTTGAGCTAAATGCCGGGATCACTGAAGTCAGAGAATATGGATTACTGACACTAGCAATGACACCGATATTTGTTTTCTTAATTTTCAACTCAAATATATTTCATGTCATCCTTTCTTATATTATGATTGACCTTTTCTATTCAACCATATTGAGTCAAATGAAAAAAGCATTTCCCGCTACAACTGGCTGGTTATTACATGGATATCGTGATAGGAGAATAGATATCCTCTTAGATTTTGGATATCGTAATATAGAACATGTGTTGTCTTTGTAATTTTCTGAACTTACCAGAGTGTTACCTGTTCTATTATGTGTGTTCTCATTATATCCACATTTCTTGTGATTTATTTATTTAAAAAAAAACACTGATCAACCCCACGATATCACCACGGTATCAACATCGAGGTATTTCATTTAAAATATCGCGATATTTGATTTTCTCCGCATCGATCCAGCTTCAACAACCTTATCGCTCATTAGTATTCTTGGATCATTTTGACAGGCAAAAGTCCTGGTTTGAGAAGTCGTCATGTCTCAAATGAAAACAACTAAAGATTTAAGTTTGATGCTCCCCGGAGGTCAAACGGAGACGCTCCCCGGAGACGAGACGAGCGACACCTGCGACACTATGTAGGTGCACTAAGCTGTATATCAGGAATACTAATGTCGAACAGGGTCCTGCCATTCTAATTGTGTTCCTGTTAATCAACAAGACTGACAACAGGCAGGACGAGCTCTAGAGGACTGGGAGGAAATCAATTAACATACAATATGTTGCCGTGCTTGTTAAAATAATGGAAAAAGCTTTGGGATGGGGGCGGCTGCGGGAGGTGCATTGTTCTCCTCGCTGTCGCTTTAGTTAATTGCAAATCCGAACCTTTTAAAGCCGCGTGGAAGTTTGTGCAGTTTGTCGAGCTGCACGAAGACTTGAACTCAACCCTCCTGATGAATTGTGTCTCTGGGTAATCCTAATTGAACATATATTGGCCATGCAGCTTACGTTGTTTTGGCACTTATTAATAACACGTCGAAGGAGAATTCTAATGTGGTTTCTACAATTGAAATAAGAGATAAACAAAGAGTCCAGATCTCTTCGGCCTGCGGAGACCAGTAACGCTTGACTTGTCACTACAACGCCTCTAATTGGGCTCGAGGTGAAGACCGCATCGGGCTTTAGGGAGCGATTGGTTTTATGTTTCAGATCTAAAAAAAATACAGCAATCGTTGTTTAGATTTGAATGTCTTTGTGCTCTAATAAAATAGTATGGATTGCCGTCTGCCCTAGACATTAGTTTTGACCATTTAACAGGCCGGCCGCAAAAATAAAGCATTAAGATCGTCTCCTTCGTGAAACAAAAATAAACATGTCCAATTCTTAAAGGTGCTATATACAAGATTGGTAGCACTTTACGGCGCTAACGATGCTAACGGTACAAACGACAGCAAAAGTGCTGACATGGCTAACAAGTGTTCACCTAGAAAATGTAATTTCTTTGTTAATTTAATTGTTTTTTTTAATTTACTCTAAAGGTCTTTAAAAGTATTTTATTTGGTGACCACTGCAGAAACCCACAGTAATATACTACAAATTGAGCTTTTGGCAAAATTGTTCAAATTAGTCCGAAGCATCTATGTCTTATTTTAAAATGGCAGTTGGGAGGTTAATGAAAAGAATAGAAAGCAAACTGTGATGAACTTTTTTTGCCTAGAACATAGAGACTCATTAAAAGCCTCTGCTGGAGTATGAGTAACGGAGTAAACTGTGGCTGACGTGGGTGCTCACTGCTTTCGACAGAGCGTTCACAGGCCTGGGTCCCAGGGGTGCTGTGCAGAGAGGCTTCAGCAGCGTGCCTCATCCTCTCAGTAGACACAGACAGTAGAGTGTGGCGGCCCCCCAGGGAGGGCCACTCAGTCCTGTCTGCTCATTGGCCAAGGCACAGACATGCACTGTCAGATATGCCTTTCCACTGGGTAGCCAAACTTGTGTGGTTACATGAAACTACGTGACCTCTTTACCCCTCATCTGTCCACTTTTGGCAGGTTTAGAACCTTTTTTTTTTACCATTTCCGTGTCCTCGGGTTGAAAGCTTGGACAGGGAAGGTGTGAAACCGCCACAAAGGTTGATTCAAGGCAAATGTCCTCTCCTGGTAAATACAGCAACCACCTTTTGTGGGTGTTTTAAACCCAAAATAGCACTATATACATATATATTTATTTATGTATGTACTCATCAGGCTGCATTGGTGTATAGGCGTGTTGCTAGGTACCGGTAAGAAGATGAAAAGTCAATCGAGAAGGACCAGTAATATGTGTAATAGTAATAAATCCATGAATTTAAAGGCTTATCCGATGCAAAAACAGTCTTGACAGATATTTTCTTCATGTAATTTGATTAGGAGGATACTACTGGACCGCACAAATTATTCAAATAAATTACATTTCGCAAGATAAATTATCGCTGGACTTTGTTTTTCCGACACATATTTTCTGCACAGCTAAAATTATTGCTAAATTGAAATTGCTTTTGTTGTTGTTGGATTCAAAGCGTAACAAATCGGGGTTCAAACTGGAACTGGCCATCAGGACCCACGGTTGTCACTTGTGTGTTCCTCCAATACGCCTCTAATTTTGGGCCACTACCCCGGACAGCTCAAGCCAAACATTTCAGCCATGCTGTGCATTTCCTTAATGTTACACTGGATGGTTGAACTGCTCGTCTGTCAGGTAAAATAGTATAGGGTCTTAAATGCAGTACAAGTAGGGCAAAGGCCTGTGGAGGCGAAAGAGTCTCATTAGGGTTGTAAAGTTGGCACCTTCATCCAGACCTGGTTCAGCATCCTGGGCCCGAGCATTTCATTCTGCCACCTTCACACCAACTCTGGGGCGCTCGTTGCAGCTTCAGCGTGCTCTATTTACTGCAGTATGCGTTGGTTCAGAATTATCCCACGGTATATTAAAACTAATAATCCCCAAACTTAACATCAGTGTCAGCAACAGTAGGCTGATGGGTAATGGACTAATTGCCCCGCTGCTTGAAAAAGATCCAGTCAGCCAATTAAGTTTCCAGTTTTAAAATGGTTCCTCCAGCTGTCATTGGCGAGAGAGCGGTGGTTAACGGTTAGATTCAAAGTGCTTGTCCAGCAATTCAGAAATTGCAACAGGATGCAGAGAGATTACAAAAGAGGCTGTGGACACCTTTCCATACCTCCCTCTACTGCTGCACCATGGAGGCTTATCTCCATAGTGCCCCCACACAATATGTTCATGTTCAAGACACAAAGAACTCTCGCTGCCACGCAAACGTGTCGTCAATGTGTGTAGTTTATCATTTATCATATTATTTCATTTGCAGGACTTGCCAGTTACCTGCATTTCCACATTTTTGGACCCAAACTGTCCAAACTTGCATTCAGACATATCAAAGCTGACGTTTCTCAAAGCTTTGTCGAGTGCTTAGAAAAGCTTGTAAAGCTATATCGACGTCCTGTGTAACGCTCACACGCCGCGAGTGGCGAGTTCATAACCTATGCGCAGCAATGTCGTTGGGGAATGTGCAGTTTCAGCGATTCTAGCCTTTCGGAATTTTGTCAGTTAAAAATCTCAGATATGTAATCTTGCCAAAACCAATTAGGCTACAGCAAATCCGCGCCTAGAATTCCCACATCAAATTGGAAGCACTCTTCTGAGACACATGCCAGCACCGCGGAGTTAATTAATCCCTTCAATCCGAGGTCTGATGAAATAAGAGCTGAATGTTGCCCCCTTCCCAAGGCAACTGTTAACAAAGCTGTTCTGCTCTTATTAGTTCTGTAAACTGCGTATCAGACGGCTCCACATCCAAAGCACCAACACAACAAGTGTTGCTCCCAGGAATTGAACTGAAAGTCTGATTTTTTTGGCCCAAAAGTATTCACCTCCGGACCCGTGGGTGGGAACTGCATTGATGGCGGAGCACACAGAGTGGAAGTAGCGGGCAGCACAGTCGGTTATTGGCGATGGCCGAATTAAAATCTGTGAATGTTTCATGTATTTGTGAAGAAAGAAATATAATCAAAATGTAATACACACTGTGCCACTTGCAAAAGCACGACCCTGTATTCTTCTATTGTAATACCCCCCTTTCAGACATGCACCATTTACTTCAAACCGACAATTTCACCACGCCGGCTTCGTGTCTGAGTACCTAAGTCACTTTCTTTTAAAGGTCAGAGTGGCAATCTGCCCTCGTAACATTTCTGTTTCACATTCAGTCTGAATGCCATCAGATAAAAACTGCGGCGCGAGGCAATGGAAACGAGTCTCCTGTAAAACAAATGTTTTGTGTATTCCTTCCAGCTTCGTAGCTGAATAAATTAATGTGCCGGAAAAAAAATTTTCATACAGTATGCGAGCAAAATAGACGAGAGACCCCACTTCACTTCCTGTCATTCAATGCGTGTGTCCTTGAATATGATAGAATCACATGAATATGGACTCTCTGTAAATGTGTTTACATGTCACCCATGTCTGAATGGTACAAAAGCCTTTAGCAGGTGGACAAAGTCAGACATTTATTCCGTGTCTGAAAAGGGCATTAGATTAAAATCTGACTTTACAGTGTTGCATATTATTTTAAGGCGACCAACCAATTTGCAGAGACGAGACCGTGTTTCTAAGTACAGCCGGTTAGAAAGCCCTCTGTGTTTCTGTCGGGTTTCCTTTGGTTTTGTCTGACATTCTGGCTTCAATCACAGTGTTCTCTGCAGTTTCCAGATAGTACCGAGTGACGGTGCATTAAAGGAAATGGAAACTACAATGAGGACAGTTCATACTGAGAGAGTGGGGATGCTGCAAAGCTGGAATGCATACATACGACAGCGCAATCCACATTTAACTGTGTTGCCGGTGTGATGAATCACTTCTACATCAGTATTAAATACAATTGGAGCCAATGTTAATGTGATCGTAACTGTAGAGGTAGCTTGTAAACTTAATGGATCACATTTAGGAGGTAAGCGCTCCCTGAAGTAAATTCACCGGTGGTCACTGTGTGGGGGATCCGGCTGCTGCAGCTCTCACTCCTTGTGGTTTATTACGTTCAGATAAAAGAGCATTTTCATTACACAGTGCAGACTGGGGCTTTAAAAGTGTTGCAAGCCTATACTTTATTAGCCGAATGCAGTATACGTAGGTTGCCAGAAGCAAACACAGATCCCTCTCAATTTCCTGCTAGAGACAAATTCACTCCGGGTCTCAATTACTCTAAAATGAGCACTTTCCAGCCATCTGAGAAGTTCTTCCCGAGGGTGTAAACTCTCTGCTCCTCTTATCTGTGGAGAGACTGGAGGAAAACCACCCAGCGTGGAGCTGTCGGGGTTCTTCGAACACACTTTATGTCCGCATCTACCAACCACTGTGTCGGTGGGTTTTAGAGGCCGAGAGCTAGGAAAAGGAGGGGCGGAGCCAATCAATGCGCAGCTCTTTATATGATTGTTCTGCAGTTCGAGGTGTCATGATACCGGAAGTGTTGTTGTCGAGATACCGATAGTGGTACAATTTCACGATTCTTGATATTTAAAAAATATTGATGTGAAAACATCTCCTTTAATAAACAGCTGTGTTTATTCAATTTTCTTACTGAAAACTACATTTTGCTTGGTAAACATTGGAACACGTCATGATGAATTTAGAATTACCCTCACCCAATACTATTTTTTACTGATAAGTGCCTGAACGCATCACAATGTAAATCAATGGCGCCTACCATTAACATTAGCTCCATGCAGGACTGTGCTGCTAACGAGCTCTCGTCCTCCCAATTTCAACGCTGATACGCTAACCCCACAATCACGAATAATTCTTTTGATAGAAAGTTGATTGCTATTAGGTTACACAATTTGACAAATAATATATACTTTTCTCCAGCACATTCATTTTTTCTTTAACTGCATTTAGTGCACTGTATATACATATCTGAGAATGCATAGGATATGTGTGTGTTGCTCAAAGGCACCTCGATGGTAGGTATCAAGTACGGCCTTCGCCACACACATTTTCCTGTTTGGGATTTGTTACCAATGCATAAAGCAAAATAATTATATTGCGAAAGCAAATCGCTGCCAGTGGTGCATATTAAAAAAGCTTATTGTTTGTAAATGACTTTGAGCTTATATTTCCTTGAACAGCAATACAAATCTTAGTTGTAAATGATAGGCCCCCAGAAGATCGCAATGAAAGCTCCTGAAGACTTTGTTTAGAATCGTGCTCCCAGAAGGCCTTGCTTTTCACATGCCAGCGCATTATTATTCTGAGCGTAATTGGTATAAAGGTGGCTAGTGATATCAATATCGGGCTTGTGTGCTGAGAGGCGACAATAAAGCGAGCAACATGACAGTGATAATTGCTTCTTTTATCCCTGTGCCACTGTCACATGTTTTGATGTATTAAATTGTTCCCCCCCCCCCCCTCTTGTTGTCAGAGTACGATAACGAGGGGAAAGTGACAGGGATTTTACTTAAAGCAATGTTCCAATCAAATGTTCCCATTATGTAATGGGAGGGAAACTTTGGAAAGTAAAAGCAGAACATTTCAAACCGTCTTATCTTGTTTGTGCCCATGTCCTCTCTGGTGTATTGCTGTGTACCTGTCAGGGATTTCTCTTTCTATTTTTTTTCCAACCGGCTTTCATCGCTCATGAAATGAAGCACCTGGGGCTAAAGACAGGTATTTGTGTCCTGAGTACCGTGCGACAGGGGAATAGTTCCCGGGCTGCAACGCTGAAACAGATGAGAGTGGGTGTTTCATTTTAGAGGACAGTAAAATTTGTACATAACAGCCTGAGATAAAACACTTGAGAGTGGATAAAAGTCTTTTTTGATCTTAAGTGTAATGGCACATCAAAATATAGTGAACACCATACTATACCATAATACTACTTGCAATGGCGTATATATCTACACTTACTACACAAAGTGCAGTGACCTAAACAAAATGTGGCAATAAAAGGTGAGGAATTTCAAAACATTCATCATCGTCACGCAGTGTTTGTGATCTGCCAACAATAATGTCAATTATATAGAGTTATTGATAGCTTTTACAATGCTGTAAAACAAATTGTGTGTGAACATTCAACAAGTGTTCGTGTCTCAGTTTTATGTCATTCTAAATCCAAACTTTTGTTCGCTAGCAAGAGAAGCTAAAGCTAACCACTGCTCAGAGTATTCAGCCCTTACAGTGGCTCTGTGAAGATGTGTGTGTTTATCATGTTGACTATATCTAAGCATGTTAGTGAGCTAACTTGGTATTGATGACAATAGTGAATAGCTTTACAGATATTTAGTCATAAATCAAAGTATTGACCTAGATTACACAAGAGGAAAAGTGAGATATCGCCAAACGCTATTTACAATTCATCCTCTTGGGACCATGAATGTGTGATATGTGTTAATTCAATTCAGTTTATTTTGTATAGCCCAATATCACAAATTACAAATTTGCCTCAGAGGGCTTTACAATCTGTACACATACGACATCCCTGTCCCAGGACCTCACAACGGATCAGGAAAAACTCCCCAAAAATAACCTTTTTACAGGGAAAAAATGGAAGATAGTAGTTACATGGCAATCCACTCAATACCTGCAAATTTCACACAAAACCACAAATGATGCATAAATAAAAGTTAAGGGATTACCAAAGTCACAAGGCCTCCTCGGAGAAGGAGGAGGACCATGAATGCACAATACGTTATGCTTATACATAAAGTATGTTAAGCAATTTCACAGGATACGTAATAACGGGGTCACTAAAATCATTAGGAATAATTCTCTGGGAACCATGAATGTCTCTACAAAATGTCATAGTTGAGGAGATATTTCAGTCTGGACTAAAATGGTGGACCAATAGGTTGACCTACAGACTAATCGGTTGACCTACAGACCAATCGGTTGACCTCCAGACCAATCGGTTGACCTCCAGACCAATCGGTTGACCTACAGACCAATCGGTTGACCTCCAGACCAATCGGTTGACCTACAGGCCAATCGGTTGACTTACAGACCAATCGGTCGACCTACAGGCCAATCAGTGGACCTACAGGCCAATCAGTTGACTTACAGACCAGTCGGTTGTCCTACAGGCCAATCAGTTGACTTACAGACCAGTCGGTTGACCTACAGGCCAATCGGTTGTCCTACAGGCCAATCAGTTGACTTACAGACCAGTCGGTTGACCTACAGGCCAATCAGTTGACTTACAGACCAGTCGGTTGAAGGCACATATCTAGATCTATCCTGATCTCAGAACAGCAATACTACGAGTGATACATTTCAGATCAATTTGAACGCCACGATGCAATTCCCAGAATAAAACCGCTTTGTTTCAGTACTTATCTGGACAATTAGACATTGAACAAATGTCCTCTCCACCATAGCAGGGTGTTAGTGAGTTGTTTGTTTGCTTGTCTTTTGTCATAGATCCATTCATTTTGTCATTAATTTAACCACCGTCTCAGCTGCTCAATCATTTGGACAGGAACCTGTCGCTCAGGAGGTGGTTGGACCCTCATTCATTCAAGAGCTAATTTGTCATCTCTATTTAGTTTTGACGTGTCATGACAACCATGACAAAACGTAGTTTGTCCTGCAAATTAGCCGCCGACGCTTTAGAAACAGCAACAGTTTAAAGGCAAAATACTAATCCAGCGGCTATTTGTCCAGAATGAGATCGGGGTTTAAATGCTGCCACAGCTTTCGGGGTGGAAAAAAACTGAGAGAAAACAAAAATAAAATTGGCCTAAATGGTTTCCCTGACGACTCTTCAAAAAGCATTTGAAGGATTTTGATGTTTACCTTCACTCAGTATAGCCCCTTTTCTTTGCTTTATCTTCACATGAATTCAGCAGATGAAATGTAAAGCCTGCCACGTTGCTGTTCAACCCGTCTTGTCCTTTTCTTGCCGCTGGCAGCGTGAAGCCCCCCCCCGTAGGGGAGAAGAATCCAATCCAGCAGTCCTACCTACGGTTCAAGGAGGATGAAAACTCTAAAAGACTCTAAAGGCTCCTTCAAATGCTTATTCTGTTCATTCAATAATCATCCATTTAAACCACAAGTATTCATGGTTTGACTTAAGCTGGCAATTTAATATCATAAAGGTATTCTACGTGCTTTTATGTGCTCATCCATTGATTGACACCAATAGAGATAGAGGAGCATGAGGCTATTTCCTGGTCTGTTTGCACTGCATTTTTCTCTGCAGGCATCTGTGGTTTGGAAGGGGGGGGGGGCGTCATTGTAAAATTGCCCATAACCTTGTACAGGACAAATAAGGGTTAAACACAAAAAAAGAAAAAAGCTCATGTTTTGCTTATTTCTTAAAAGCTCTAAACAAATGGCAAAAATACCTTCATAATATCCTATCGCTGACATTTTCCTTCTAGATTGCAATATGAAATTGAATTCTGCAATATTAAAACGTCTGCCGACACGCAGTCTGATCCAATACTTTCATTCACATAAAAGCTGATTGAATGTGTCCGACACGTTTTCTTTTCTTGAGTTTCTTGATCCAATTACTGAAAGTCCTGATTCAAAACTATAACGCTGATAAGGTTGAATTATTGCTATGATTGAAGTTTAACTGGAGAAAGTGACTCCTGAAAGTGACTCCTGAAAGTGACTCCTGAAAGTGACGTAAAGCAATCCGTTTGCGAGAAGACGTGTCACTCTGTCAGAGTTTTTGGAACTACAGAAACACTGAGTCATGAACGATCTTTGATTACAGACACCAGCTTGCAGAGAGCACACAAACCCAACAGCCAAGTTTTATTTTGGCCTGTTATCAAGTTAGCTAATTAGTGATGCTGATATGACCCGCCGTCGCCAGCGTTTGGCATTTTAATTGGTTAAAGTGACGGCCAGTACGACACATTCTCAAGGGGTTAAAACAATGCAGGCTGCTGAAAATGTATTGCGAACTAATTTGAGTTTAATTCCTTTATTTTCTTTCGTAATTTACTTTTCTGCTTTGCCGTTTCAGAGCTTGCAGGATCGTGTTTCCCTTGTGATCTCTGTTTATTCTGTCTAAATTAAAAGGCACAAAAGTTACAGGTTAAGACGTACATTGACTCTGAAAGCCTTTGCGAGTCATGATTTCTGGTCTGACATGATTGCCAGCTGAGCTGATTGAGGGGGATGACCTTCACAAGTGCTTATCCAGGACTGGTGCTCAGGGCAACCTAATATTGGCATTGGATTATTCCTACATTCCTAATTAGTGCGCTTGGGCTTTTGGATCAGGCAACCTCCATCAAGGAACATCCATGCAATTATATTTATCACAAATCTAAGCCTAAATAGGCTGGTGGACAAAAAGGTTGTTTGTTATAAGAAAGGATTTGGAAATGGTATTGTTCTTCCTGAAAATCTTTCCAGCAGCATTGCCCGTATGGAAACATAATTCAGTTTCGGACGTGGACCCTGGACTTGGCCGTACAGTCCAAAATTGTGTGCTTTATTTTCAAGCTGCATCCATCTCCACTTTCTTTTAAGAGAGCGTACCAGTGCTCTCCTCAAGGGCCTGCATCTTAAAAAGCAAAAGACAAGTAGCTCTGTAGTGGAGGGATGGCGAGACCTTGGCCAGAATGGATGAGTGCAGGCCGAGCGTTTTCCCAGACCTCCTTTGTTGCATTATATCATAAATCTAGGCAGCGCGTGAGGGCGTGATCAGCAGCAAGTTACGATATCAATAAAAGTGTTCAGAATGATTCCTTGAAGGATTAGAACAGGATTTACTTCAATAGAAGCAGTGCTCCTGCCACATGCACACTATCATGTCAGTGAGTTGGAGGGCTAAATCTGACAGGATAAGAAGTCCAATGAGAGAAGCCTAATTCATATCGTGAATAGAGCAGAAATTGCATATACTTGACGTCGTGGGGTCATTCTAATGAGGGGAAACCTTTGAAGAAGTAGACCGGCACTCGAGTATTTCATTTAAACGTAATGATTTCCTTTAATTGTGCTTAAAGGTTGAGCAATAACCTAGCTAATCAATGGGATATCTGACCTTTCACCTATGCGGTAAGACTGGAAGGAAGGCCCTTAATCCACTTCTTGAAAAAGACAAATACTAAACGTGAAGTTGTGTGAACGCGATGGGGGAACGACCTCGACCGAGTCACACGAGATATTAAGATGATTGAGCTCTCTGCCGACGACTTCATTTAAGCACATTCTGAAAACGGGACCGCTGCCGTCCGCCATATTTGGTTCGTCCTCTGTACTTCGGTCCATCCGTCATTGTATGAAAGTGGTATTAAAAATGGCAGTGTGGGTGTATTGTTTTTCCTAAACTTCTGATTTGCATCCTGGGAGAAGCGGCGCTGAATTGAACGCGCGCTCCCCGCCCGTGTGCCTTTGATCAATGTTTGTCAGATTGACTGAACCGACAGTAGCCTGGAGTGCGCACCTGCGACCGGGCTGCAGAGCTTACTCTACGTCGCTGTTCATTAAGCCAGAACACTTTAAAATCAACGGGACTCGCTTTGTGTGACTCTCCCTGCTCGTCGTCTGTCTGTCACAGATCGTACGACACGCTGGAACATCATATCTGAATTACTGCGATCAACGCTGACTGTAATACGTTCGGATGCGAGGCGTGAAGAATACGGGGAGCTTCTAAAACCTTTAGTTTAGATGGAATTTAACCCCTCCCACGTTCTCCCCGTGAGAACGTGGGTTTCCTGTCGGTGCTCCGGGTTCCTTTCCCCCCCGTTCCGAGGTTTATTCTCGCCGTAGCTCTTGATCCCAGCTGTGCTGCGGCGGCTCACCACCATTTTCACACGAGGGCCAATGAAGTAACATAATGCAGAAAGGGATTGCATTTATTGAGTTGTCAACACATAGTAATAGTAATTATGAAATGCTATTGGGACACTTCGCTACCTACCGAGCTCTTAAGCTTAATTACAATTCATGAAAAGCATTTTCTGAGTATCGACATTGAACACTATTTACTGAGTGAAAGGGTTCAGTTATTGAAAGTGAAATTGTCACATTCATACCTGAACTGCTTATTTCCATATACCATAACTAAATATAGTGTACAGCATCTGCTTTTCTATAAAAGACTTAAAGCTAAAACATGCTCTTATGCCCACATACTTGAAATCAAGGTATACTTTTGAAAGGCATTGTATCATTTTGCATCCAGTGAGCGGTGCAGTAGCACAGGGAGTTAAAATCAGACAATGGAGGCTTCTCTGTAACTTTGTTCACAATAGTGATGACACTACTTACACTTGGTTACTTTGGGTGATATCAGTACTTAATAATATTTACAATGCTCACAATGACCTTGAAAACAAGTTTTATTTTACAAATTAAATCCGCAAGATCATGCTGTTACTGACATTTTTACATTAAGCTTTGTGTGGCAGCAGGGATGTTAATAGTTAACCTTTTAACCGACAATACACATGTTGACCAATAAATGCTATAGGTTTAAACAGTAAAGAAAATTAGAGAATTAGAGCCAAACTCAGAGGAGAGGTTTGGCACTTAAAGGAGAACAGCTGGTCCACCTTAAAGGTTGAACCACCTTAAGTGAGCCTTGGTTGTTGTTGTTGTCTACCTTGGGGGGTTATTAACCCCTTTGGGACCGGGGAACATGGCTTGGTTCTTGAGGAGTTGTAGAATGTATTCACTGTACATACACTTGCTGCCTTCATATCTGGCACACAGCTGACAAACCTGCAGCTAAACTAATTAATGATGTGGAGACTTACTGGGAAAGTGTCTGATACTCCGTACTGGTATTGGTATTGGTGCGTCCCCCGCTTCATAGGAGAGTGTTTGTCCATCTGCCACATCAGACTTATTCCACTGTGTGTTCCCTTTTGATTTGCAGAACTCCAACAAACTGTCAAACACATCTTAGTGTTATCTTTCCATCTCTCAGAGCTCCTTCCCGTTGCAGTAAACATCTCCGAGTGCTTAAAGTCTCTGCTCTCGGAATGGGCAAACAGGGAGAGCAAAAACACTGTTGTTTCTGCTGTTTTAATGCAATTTTGCACTGTTCTTTACTAAGGATATACACAACCAATAAATGCAATGTCAACAAGAGTGATAGTGTTATTAAGTTTTCTCTAAATACATAAAGAGACGTTCGCCTTTTTGATTTATTCAATTAATTGTCAGGAGCAGATTTATTCACCTTTTTAGATTACATGAGAGGACATAAAAGTCAAGGCTCAGTCCCGGCCTCCTGGTGGTCTCCTCGGTGGTCTTAGTTTGAATGCACCGTTGGAGGTTTGGATGAATATTGGTTCTGCTGGAGCCCAAATCTTCTCTGCTGCTGTTGTAAATATATGCCATGTATGGGACCGTAAACCTGTTGTAGCAGCAGAGGCTGTCCCATGAAGAGATGAGAGGTTAGCTGCTTAGCATATGTTGTTTGCTCGTGCTCTGGACTACGATGTCCAGAAGGCTTGTTCCAAAAAGATTCAAGCACCAGACAGCCGTGGGGCCCCTGCGGCTGTGTTTGCTTTTGGACCTAGCTCATGTGAAATTGATGCATGGACACTGATCCATGCTGAAATGGGACAACACCCGAAACAAATGTCAAAAACATTCTCATCCGTGCCTTCCTCTAAGCGTCACAATTTTTCTTGTCCAGCATCTCTGGCAGTTACGGGAGGTCAGGCATTCAAATGAAAAGGGGGCAACGTGAAGAGTAAAGGGCCCAGTTGTAAGGAGCCTTGCATGCTTCATGAATCAAGGGTAAGCCAAGCACACAGATGAAAGGGGTTTGTTTCTTCCCTTCAGGGACATCTGGCACGGGTAGGAATGTGCAGCTATAGCCTTCTTCCCCAGAGGACTCGCTCAGCTCCTTCATGAGTGTTACAGTACAGCTCGACAACAACCACATGACAACGTTTCGTCTTCCTCTAGCAGATTATGTGTGTCCTCCTTTCTTGTTTCCTTCTATTTCTGAAAGCATAAGGATCTGTCAGACACTTTCATGTGTGTCATATGTACATTTTGTCAGAATGAGGACGTTAGAATCAGAATAAGGCAAGCTATGATTACCAGCATGGCCTCAGTCTCCTGTGAAGACTGAACATGCTCTTGTCTCGTACCTGCAAGTGAATATGCCCACTAATTAGCCAAATATATACATATTCTGTCAGATATATGTTTGCTAGTTTGATACAATATGTCGACCACCACCAACTTGGAAGACTTGTTCTAGCCACTCTAAGGATGGCAATGTCGGTCTGTTGATTGGTTGGGGTTGGTCCACTACTTTGGTCCACTATTGAATACATTACTCAAATGTTCCCAACGGATGAATATTAAAGACATTGGTAATCCCTGGACTTTTCATATTGTGCCATGTAAGAGTTCAGACAGTCTCGAGCTACCTTGTGCTTGGAAGAAGAAGCTCCGAAGCCAGAGATATATAATAATCATTATTTAATCATAACAAACAAGAGTCATCTGTATACATACATGGTCCAGGCCCGGACGCGCTCACATGGCTTCGCTTCCACAGTCTCCTGACTTAGCCAACAGTTTCTGTCTGGCGTCACCACGTAAGAGACCAAATTCACGTCTCACAATTAGTTTTATTCGCAGTCCATTCGCTGAGCTAAGCTCCCATTGGTTAGTGGAGGTATTCATGCAGATACCTTTCAGAGACACAGCATGCTACGCTGACCAGCGAATAAGACATAAGGTTCACACCTGAGGGTTAGTTCCATTGGCCACTTCAAAGAATGCCTCAAATCGATAAACTAGCGGGGGTCAAAGATCACACTTCCGGTCAAGGACAGGAAGTTCCCCTTCAGAATAAAACCCTATTATCCTGCCTACAGAATAAAAGCAACATCTCAGGTTTCAATCGGCATCCCTTTAACTATTGTCTAAACAATAAAACATCCATTCATTCCCATGCATCATACAATGAATCATTACATTTGTCATTAACAAACAGAATAATAAAACAGTGATCCTCTCTTATGCTTCATAATACATTCCTCAGAATATTCCTCAAATTAATGATCATATCTTTCTTTATGTATTAATTTAAAACATAACCTCTCTTATCTACATGTGCAAGTGTATATAAAATCCACTACAACCTAACAGCCATAATCAGGTAAACGTTGTATTTTGTCCAGACGGCAACCTCTTGTTCCGATGAGTGATGCCAATGCGGAAGTGTGTTAAACTTACATTCTCTCTCCTGACCAGCAGGGGGCGACTCCTCTGGTTGCAAAACGAAGTATGATTGTATGGAAGTCTATAAGAAAAGGTCTCTACGTCACTCCTCCGTCATCCAAATACGGTAACTTATGTTCACTGGTTGCAAAAAGCCAAGATGGCGACGGCCGTAATCCAAGATGGCGGCGGACACATCTCTGAACTCGCAGACCAAAAACCAAAGGGTGACGTCACGATGACTATGTCCACTTCTTAAATACAGTGTATAATGTTGTACAGACTTGCACAGATCTGCACCACTAAAGACATTCTCATCAGCCTCAGCTGTGTGTTTAGTGCTTATTAGCGTATGTTAGCATGCTACAGGTGGTGAACATGGGAAATGTTCCCGCTGCTTATCGCCATGGTGGCATTGTCATTGTGAGCATTGTGGCATGCCAACCATATCATTTAATTCAAAGCATCGTTGTGCCTAAATATATTCATTTCATTTTTTTATCCATTCAAGCTTTCATTTGGTTACCATTAAACCGAATACATGCTACAATTGATTTTAATATACTTGTGTCCTTCAAATAATTAAAATGGCAATCTATATTCTCTCCCCTGCAGTTTCATTGTGCTTTGTTGTGTAGCTTTTCAGCCGCCACCACTGTTGAGACTCAGTGATCCATTGAGGTCTCCTCATGGCTGTTTTTAAATTGACTCTTTACCACCTGACCGCCATTGTTTAACCCAGTCTCAATTTCATCAGTGCAAGTAACTGATACTCAGTCTGCAAGCCACCTGGTGGATCATAGCATACAGCAAAAGAAATAACTTATATTATCAGTTGTTGGAAAAATAGTGTTTTGTTTTGCCCACAAAGGGTCAGAGGTCACGAGTGGAGCTGACGGATTCAGTGCCTTGGACCGTCTGCTCGGTCAACAGACTTATGTGCAGTATTATATTTAATGGAAAGTCTTTTTTTCAAATGCCCAGTTCTTTGCCATGAAAGAAAATGTCATGTACAGGACACACACACCCCTCCGTCATATTGCTCTTTCTCAACAACCCTCTGCATGTATTATTTATTACATGCTAATGAAAAATAACGATATTTAAGACCGGCTGCAAGAATCCAAGGCCACTGCTACAATGTTAAAAAAAAAGGGGAAGAGGTTTTTCCCCAAAAGGGGGCCTGCTGTGTGCAAGCGTTACCACCGGCTATCTCGACGCACGCCTGACTTTTCTGATGAGGCCGGCATCGCCCCGAGAGCAGTGATGCGGGTTGCTGGAAAGCGGGCTTTTATGTGATGGCCGCCGTATCAGCGGGCAGCAGATGACAATCTCTCCGAGTCGACGCTGAAAAGGATAATCAACTCGCTTATGGCCATCACGAAGGGGGGGGGGGGACAATGCGAGAGGAGCTTCTTTAATTATTAATACTTTGGCAGCAGCATTTTTCCATGTGGGCAGCGTTAACCTGCTGCTCGGCCATTCACAGAAACGACGGCGCCAGAGGCGGGTCTCATGCCCTAATGTGCTCAGACCACAGAGAGAAGCCATCTTCATCATCGTTATCGCACGTAAACTCCAGCTGCCCCAGACACTTGCACACTGCCATCTGTCCTAGTTGTCTCCAACACAGAAATAAACTCTTTATTATTTTTCTGGTTTCCCGTTTTCTTTTGTTGCATTTTGGTTTTGAAGCTTTTGGCACGTAAATTTTTTAGCAAGTATACATATTTACATAATAATCCTTGTATTTACATAACTGAGCTTTGGTGAGATTTGCAGTGTTTGATTTTTCAGTACAAAGAACTTTGTTTAACCCAAAAAACGGTGCTAAGAGAGCGACAACAAACAGATTTAACTTATTCAGTTGGGACGGAAAATTACAAATTGAATAGAAAAGGAACTGTTTAAAAACAGTGAAAACTAGGCCAGAGGATTGGATGGTTAAAGACGATGTGAAAGAATCTGCAATGTGTGAAGAATGTGTGGTAAATGAACCAGGCTGGAGCCCACGAAAGGTCAATGCAGTACAGATGAATACACGCGCACAAACGTGCACACGCACACACGTGCACACGCACACACGTGCACACGCACAAACTCTAAATTAAAAGTGCGAAGTGCAGATGCAGCCAGCTGCATACTTAAGCATGAAGCGAAATGAGTGGACTAGTCGCATGGAAAAGACCCTCTCTGACAGCAAATAAGAGAAAAGAAGCAGTTTTTTTTTACAGAGAATGGCATTTAAAACCAGAGAAAAGCTGAAGGTGATCAGTGGATATGAAACACCCTGGGGCAAAACAGCTGTTGTTGCTATAGAAAGGAAAGAACAGGTTAAATACTCAGAGGGTATGAGCCAGCTCGATACCGGCTTTGGAATGAATAACCATGTATGTTACTCCAGCTGCACCGTGCAGAGCTTTAAAAACCTTTTCTTATCCAACTCTCGACAAAAAGGAAGGAAAGGCCCAACTATTCATTTAAGGTGGACTATTGTTTAGCGTTGAACACCGAAATGGTGCAACAAAAGTGTTTCAAAACTATATCAAAAGGTCATTGCATCACCGGTGTGAAGGTCTGCCCAGTATACATTTTGTGTCATGTAATATGTCAAGTCGCTTTGGCTCTTAATGCGGACATATTGACCTTCATCTTTCTAGTCATGACGAGAGGCTTATTTTTTAAAATCATTTTACAATCAGCAGAATCTGACTGAGAATCTTTACAACGTGTCATTAAGCTTGTGGGCATAACAATATCATTTGACTCCTTCAAGATCACAGCTATAGCACTGAGTAAAGTCAGAGCCCGCGTGATGTCGGGATGAAGCAGCTGCCACACCGGCTGACCCTGCAGGGGAGCAGGAGGCTCGGCCCCCGAGGTTAATTAGCCAGGACAGGGCTAGCGGTCTACCGTGCACCATGCAGGAGTTTAGCATCTCTCCGTCTCCCTGACAGCAGTCTGGCAGAATATTGACATGAATACACATCAGGATGTCCTTTGTTGTAAATGGTGTTAAAGTAAAATACAATACAATTACTAAAGTCTGGAGCTAGCGACCGGAGAAGCATGAAAACCCCGGTGACAGCTCAATTATCCACACATCAATCAGCAGGGGATGTGATTGGTTGGGTAAACGGAGCTGGAGTGATGTGGTGTGGGAGATCGATGGGCCTGCGGTCCGACCCCCCCCCCCCCCCCCCCCCGCAGAGCTGCTTGCATCCTAACATGCTGACGACTTCAAAATAATGCAGATTGTACCAGAGCAACGCATTAATCAGATTGTTCTGTGGCAAAATTAGAGATGTGTTCAAGTCCAGTAGGCATTGTTTTATCTTTCTCTCTTCTTCTTCCAACTCCTGAGGCACATATCTGGCTCTGTAGCTGTTCAAGGCTTCAGCAGGAGTGTCCCCGACGAAGAATTAACATGCTGGCATCTGATTGGATAAGTCTTCGTCAACTTTTTTTGCTCATTGATTTCCCCTCTGTTTAAGCTTTATTTATCTATAAAACAACAACATGACTGCCTATTGTACTGTTCTGTTGTTTCTATTTTTTTTGGACAGACCAGTGTGTGTGTGTGTGTGTGTGTGTGTGTGTGTGTGTGTGTGTGTCTGTGTATGTGAGGCGCTGTCCAGAGTACTGAAACAGAGATCGATGGACAGTTTCTTGAGCTGCTTGCTTGATTTTAATTAGAACTGTTGTTCCTAATTCCATTTTCCACCCATTCACAGACAGACAGAAAGGAAATGATGAGAGAGAGAGAGAGAGAGAGAGAGAGAGAAAAGCTGGTGTTTTTCTCCACGCCTCCCCCTGATGACATAAGAGAATTGTTTATAACTCAAAAACATATGTCGTGCTCTAATAGTGCCATGTTGTTATGCGAGTGCTCTGATTAATAAACGTGTTGACTGTTTTGAAACAGTAACCTTTGTGGTATTCGGCCTATTCACGCACAATAAGGAGCTTGACTGAAAGCACATATGCTTTGTAATCAGTATTATTAATAGTTCGATATTTATATTGTGATTTATTGGGAGAAAACAATTTATTTGAGGTCAAATCTGACATTCAGCCAAAATGGAACGATCTTTTTTTTGCAACGATTCGATGGAAATTCCCGGTTGAATCAGGCTTTTTAGATCGAATAGTCTTTCATTTTGGGGTGTCCCTTCCCCGCTAGTCTCTAACTTTAACTCTCTCTGCTCTCTCCTCTGTGTGTTGCTAGGCAGGTAATGAACAGAGAGGGGTTCAGTGCTTCTTCCTGGACGGAAACACTGAGCTGAAATACCCTTTAAAGCTCTGTGGAGTATAATTATCCATCATTTCATCACTGTGAGCCTTTCACATTGTTACATTGTCATTTGATGCATCATTATCATAAACATATAGATTGTATCTGCTATTAGTGCACAGCAACAGGTCCACGTTATCCATACTCTTATTGCAGCCCATGTTGCGTCCTCATGGCCAATGAATGGGTAAAATATTCATGTTTGTGTGTGAAAGGTTCCACGTGACATCTTTACGTGTTGTGGAAATTAACCCTTTCATTCTCCTTTTTCGAGACAACAAATGCCATGTGAAACACCTTTTTTTCTTCTTTTAAGCATTTATTGAACGGACACTTGTTATCGACCCGTCAAGATGAGCTGCCTCTGCGTCTGTTCAGAATACGAGTTTGCACATAAAGCAGAACAATATGAACAATGGCCACCACATTATGGAGTTTGATAATTTCAGAATTGCCAAACTAATTGCAAACAAGCTCTCATCAATTTACTTTTCTGCTTCAGTTCCACAAAAATCCCCGAACTCTACGGGATATGAATATCTTTCTCACCTTTGTGTTATCATTTTGCCGTACTCGTGTTAATAAGGATGCATTTAACGTGGCTCGTTTCTCTGAAAGCTGCTGGAGGAACCTTTCTTGCTTCTTCATGCGCTTTTCTTTTGTGTGTTCACGGCTTTGTGGGGACGTTTTTAGCCAACATGAAAGTGATGGTGAGGGGCCGGTGTATTGCGATGTAATGCAATAGGTAAGAGGCAGAGCTATACACACTAGTGATGGGAGGTTGGTCCAAATGCCATTATCCATCATGGCTGAGAATGGAGAGCTCTCACATCCATTTCTAATATTATCACCTCCCGTTCTCTGAGTTCTCAACATCTCTCTGATGTCGGCTCCTCCTGTACATCACAGAGAAGACAATGAGGGCTTTTAAGGAGTAATTTGCCATTCCCTGCCCCTTCCCCCCTTATTTCATCTTGACTCCAGGCCCACTGCTTCTGTCCCCCAAAAATTGTCTTTCTGTTCATGATCATCTCAGATAAAAAAAGCGGCGCTGTTTTAAAAAAAAAAATCTGCAATTGAAGCAATAATACACGTCTCCTTGCATTAGTCATCATCCTCTTGTTTGAATGCAACTCCTCCCAGTTAATCAACCTTGTTCACGCATGGCGCTCCATCACTCAGCTGCTGCAATAAGATAGGGCGTGTAGAAAATGGCCTCATTAAATTTCACAAAAGTCTCCATCGCTGGCAAAAAAAACCAAACCCATCCACAACCAATTTGAAGACATTGTTGTCGCTCCCTTCATCGGAGGAAAAAAAAACACATCAAACTTAATGAAAAATGTTTGGACAAAATGTGTCCCCAGCTTTTGTCAAATTGTCACACCGACTGTATGGAAAAAGAAAAAAAAGTTTTCAAATCAGGACAGGATTTTGAAGTTCAGGGCGGTGTTTCCGCCTGATAATCAAATGCAGCAGGTGGTGAGGAAACGTGCGTCTCGGCAATCATCTCCATTGACATGTGTTAATAGCTCATCAGACTAAATTGTACTAATAACTGCTTTCGGGATTCGTGATTGCGCATACTTACGAGGTCTCGGTGCCTAATAAGGCTGTGTTTAACTCCCGAGCCGTGCATCTATGGACTGTTTTGAGAACCTATGCTGATGTGTGATAGATAATTAAAATGTAACCATGTACAGTGAAGAAGAGAAATTGGTGTTATTGCTGGCGAATGGTTACATATCTTTATCTTTGGCTTGCTCACAATAATACTGGAGTAGACCCGGAATAATGCTTGTCCATTCCCAGAAGATGTCTGTTTTATTTTCATTTGATTTACATGTGAATCTGGCCACAAGCGGCTGCATGCCTGTGGCCTGTGAGCTTGATGGCACCACTACGGTACGTCATTTAGAATGATGCTTTTTGCTTTTCTGGACGTTTCTACAGTCCGAATAAATTGTTGCGGACCGACTGTCTTGGGTTTTAAGTAGGTATTCAGCGTAGAGGTTTGGTAAACGGCTTTATTTAGCATTCTGTGGGTGTCTAGGACACAGAGAGCTTCATAGCAAGACACAATGTCTTAGTGAGGAAAGCGTGTTACTGCCAATCCTACATACATACATTTAAAGACCCCCCCCCCCCCCCCCCCCACCACCACCAGACAGTTTTTAAGATGTACGAATATTTTTATTATCATAATAATTGCTGTTTCCAAAGGAAACAAGTTGTCAACACAACGTTTGCACAGATAATCATCTTTTAAAAGACCGTTGTGTAGCATTTAGGGAGATAGATCTATTGTAAGAAATGGAAATATGATATTGATCATTATCTTTTTATTGCCAGAGATACATTTGCCAATAAAAACCCATCGGGTTTCAGACGATCGGTCTCAAGTGTATCATTTTTTTTTCCCGTCGCCGTGTGATTGTTATAAGTTTAGGTTGGCACGGACATTAAGAGATGTAACACATAATTTACATAATCATATGAACTTCAAATACAAGCTACAAAACTAGTGCAGACATACTACCACAAACTTAATGTTTTAATGTTATGCTCTACACTCATTAAGATATGCATATTATTATTTAATGAAACAGATGTATAGCTTGAAGAGCCGGATTGTTCTCAGTTATTGACCATTTCTTCAAATACATTTATCAGTACACACAATCTGACAAAAACACAACAACATGTAGCATTAAGGGGGATCTATTCGCAGAAATGCAATATAATAATGTCTTATTTTTAAATGTATAATCACCTGAAAATAAGAATCGTTATATTGTTGTTACCTCAAATGAGCTGATGTATATCTATGTAGTCCGGAACGGACAAACGAAACACAAAAACATATTTCCCTTCTGCTACACGGGAGAAGTTTCAGTTAGCTGCAATCTGTAACCTCACCACTGGAGGACGCCATATCCTACACATTGCACCTTTTAACTGAGAAATAGAAAATATGTCAGACATTTAAATTGGCTCACAAGTATAATATCATGCCATAATTCTCATGAAATACCAACATGGGATAAGAACGGGCTTATTTTCACCCAAAGCACCATCTTCATCCTAAATGTTTATTGTCTTAAAACTCAGGAGATTTCTCTCTGAAAGGAATGCAAACTGTCTTTTTCTATAGATCATCTTCAGCCCTAATATTTTCATATTACGTCAGATAAACACATCTGTTGACACCATAATCGCACTACAATCGGGTTTTATTTGCTGCAGTAGCCGTGTGCCATTCCTACCAGAAGCACTTCCTCAACACAGCCCTTTACATCTGCAACTGTGCAGTCTATCTGCTTTCATTAAAACAGAGTGGTGCTCTCCCCCTTCTACAGTAATTGACATGTGGGTGAGCAATGACTTACAGTGGAGAGTCTCGCAGACAGGCCAGCTGAAGGGAATATCAAGAAGTAATCAATATGGATAGCAAACAGCCCAAATTAGAGGAGCCAGCTGGTGGGAAGGGTCCTGCTTAATAGTCAGCAGGCGAGGCCTGAGAGACTTAGTGGGTAACACTGGGAGTTTTAATAACACGGAATCAATGCACGCCGCCCCGCAAACCTTTCACAGTGAAGTTATTAGTTGGGAGAATGAACAATGCAAAAGTGTCAGTGCAGAGTTGTGGGCTTGCAGCGATTTAAAACCGGGCCCATTTATGATTCCTACGCGTTCATGTTTTTGTAGCGCTGCGCCGGCCAGACGCTCATGGATTTGTAAGCGGTGGGGAAGAAAAAAAAAAGAAATTCAATCCACGGGTCTCCGGGTGTAAGACATCGATGTGAGAAACGTCCAGCGGCCCCCTTGTTGGTGCTTTACATGATGTAGAGGTTACAGAGTGTGGGAGCTTTGTCCTCTGTTATCCTGTCAGAGCTGCATTACATACGCCAAACAAAGCAATGGGGGATCCATCTCAAAATCTATTATCAAAATGAGTAGGCAGAAACCAGAGCTCATAACTCTGATGCTCTCGCGGCGTTCGCCATCGGATGCTGAGGGGCGGGACCACATGAGGAAGCTGAAATATGGCCGCCGACAGAGCCAAACGCACTCTGAAAGTAGCCGAACGGGGATAAAAGGGGACGAAGCAAATGAGCTGCTCGGTGTGTGTTTAGCAAAGCTTGGTGCCACGGAGCCGGATGGACAGGCACAGATGATATTTAGAACAGCAGCATCATTCATGATGCACGCAGAACGTCCACTCATGATGCAGATCAGCATTATATGCCCGAAGAAAGATTCTCAGCCCCGAGGCGTCTCGTCGCGCTCTTTTTTGGTCGAGTAATCTGAAATCCTTGTAACAGTCGACCATCTTTGAACCGCCACGATTGTCCTCGTTTCAGTTGTCACATTGGGTTTAAAGTTTTTTTGTTTTTTTTCAGGTCTGCACTGTAACATTTCCTGTAAAACCTCCCAGGAGGGAGTGAGTTCCCACGCCGACTGCTGCTCAGGGTAGACTGTTTAAACTCGCTTGCTGAGGACGGTTCAGGATGAATGTGCTTGAGATGCTGTTCACACCACACCAGAGAGACACTCACAAGAGGAAGATATATAGATATATATTTTGCAAAAAACGTGTGTCCTCTGATTTTATATTTAATTCCATCTGACAAGATGCCAATTAATGAAAAAACGTAAACATTAGCTTTTCAGTCCTAAAAAAACGAAAGGTATATCAGGATATAATATACACAATAATCATTAATATTAGTAATGTGGTCTATATTACGTTCCAATTAACGTCCATACAAAAAAGAAAAAACCTTACCAATGGAAATTCATATATATGACAAATTCAATTATTTATTATTATTTCTAACCATGTCAGCCCTGCCCATTATTATTATTATTGGCATACCTTCACATAAAGTGCATAGGGTACGAACTTTAGCCACAACTTTCATTAATTGTTATCATTATTATTAACGATTATTTTTTCTCGATTTGCCATTTGGTCGACGAAATGTCAAAAAAAGTTAAAACTGCTTAAATTGTACAACCAACTTCTCAAACCCAAATACTTTGCTATGGTAATAATAATAATACTTTTCATTAATTGACTAATTGTTGCAGCTCTAATGATATTTAGCAATATGATTGAGTCTGTATCGTCACATAAATACTTGGGATTCTTAATTGATGATTCTCTCTCTTTTAAACCTCACATTCAGCAACTTGTGAAGAAGTTGAATCTGAGGCTGGGTTTGTATTTCAGAAATAAGTCTTGCTTTTCTTTTGATGCTAAAAAGAGACTTGTTGCTGCTACTTTTATGTCTGTGATGGATTATGGTGATGTTTTATATATGCATGCATCTTCTCAATGTCTTCACTCCTTAGATACTGTCGACCATGAAGCATTGAGGTTCATAACCAATCGTAAGGCTCTTACTCACCATTGCTCCCTGCATGCTAGGGCTGGTTGGACTGCATTGTCCATCCGTAGACTGAATCATTGGCATGTCCTTAATTATAAGGCAATTCTTAACGTACTTTCATCTTATCTATGTACGTTAATTCATCATAAAAATGTTGGAAGCTACCATCTTCGCTCTGTGACCCATGAGCAAGGCCTCCTCTTGCTCTCTGTCCCTAACGTCCGTCTGGAAAAGGGAAAAAGGGCTTTTAGCTTTGCTGCTCCTGCGGCTTGGAATCTGGTGCAGACTGATTTGGGTCTACGGGAGCCCGGTCTCTTTAGGTGGTTTTAAAAAGAGATTGAAAGAGTTGGAGGAAGGTTCATCTGGTTGTAGATGTTTTTCTGACTGAGGTATGTGCACCTGTGTGAACTGGGTTGTGACGACTTGAATCTTAGTTTTAGTTTTACTAAAGTTTTTATTGTCTGTCACTGTTTTATGTTGTATGTCTGAAACTTTGTTAAATGTGCTTTTTCTGTCTTGGCCAGGACACTCTTGTAAAGGAGATTTTTAATCTCAATGAGACTTTTCCTGGTTAAATAAATAAAAAAATTAAAAATTAAAAAATGTATGTCAAAGATTTAAAAAAGTGAAAAACGTGTCCTCTTCAGGCCAGACATCAGCGGGGCCTCCTCTGATATCACAAGCGCGTAAATAGGGCAAATAGACGCCTCCTGTAAATAGGAGCAGACACTCCCATCTCTGTCATTTCAACGACTGATTACAGATCTGTTTTAGCATTACAGGAATGACTTTGAGGAGCATCTCTGTGACGGTCCGGTCCGCTCGAACAACAGGACCTCGGATCACGATGAGGAGTCGTGTCAAAGTCACGAGTCTCGTGCTGCTGAACCCATTCGATGTGGCGAGATGAACGCCACATTGCCACATTGTTCTTCATTGTTTTGATGTTGACATAATTAAGAGGAACGGGATCGTGATATCGAGCACTTCAGGTGTCATGAACGCCGACACAAAAGGTCATTGCACCAAAAATGTGGGACAGCTGTGTAATGTTGCTGTAATTTCCTGAGCGGCGTTGTGCTTGAATGCAACGTGAATGTTCAGATAGGAAACACAACGGTTTTGAAAATGGCTCCCGTGTAACTCGGACGGCTTAAAAGGTCCCAGGAAATGAAACAAGTCTTTATTCCCCCCCCCCCCCCCCCCCCCCCCCCCCCGTAGTGTTACCACGTGGCCCGAGGCGTATTGTTCAGCTGTCCGTCATTTTTACACGGAAAAAACATGTCAAAACACGTTTTGTTTTCTCTATCAAACCTTTTGTCGATTTCTTCTTCCCTCTTCCAATTACTCACTTCTGCCCTCTGGGACCAATGAGAGGTGATTATAGATTTGAGGGTGAATGTCCTGCAGGTAAAGTCCAGATCAGAAGTAGCAGTGATTTGAGCTTTATTGTATCGGTGTGACAATGTGACAGTCTCACTCACATCTGCCCAGCCTCAGGCATTTCATCTCCTTACATATCCGGCCACAGAATCATCTCATCTCCTTCATGTGGACACTGGTCTGTTTTTATTGATTTATTTTCCTTTTCTTTTTATTCCATTCGACAATAATAACTTATTTCAACAACAGAGAGTCATTTGAAATAATCGTGGCCTCGAAAGAAGAAGAAGAAGAAGAAGAAGAAGAAGAAGAAGAAGAAGAAGAAGAAGAAGAATTACGTGATTACTGTGTTCCAAGGGGGCGATTTTGATATGATTTGATTTTGCTTTGTTCAGATAAGTGCAAGTTTCCAAATTGGATCATTATTGAACAACGGGCTCTGAATATTTAGGGTGGATGTTTTTCTTTGGGTGCATTGTAAAGGTTCAAACTGTGATTTGCCGTATATTCTGTAACACGACACTCCTTCTCTTTCTATTGTGACGTGTGAAGAATACACCTGCTAATATGTCACAGGCTGCATTGTTATGCATTGAAACAGGAAGTGGTTCCTATTTATATCTGCACACATTGTGATGCTCACTGATTTCTTATTCAACTTTGATTTCTCAGCTTTGTCTCTTTGTGCTCTTCTCAGTTGCCGGTCAGGTTGAAGGTTTTCTCCTTTTCTTTTCTTTTGCAAACCCTTCATATGACGCATGGAAGACCAATAACATATATAGAGTCGTGCTCTCAGCCATCCAATCACAAAGCAACCCGGCGATACCACACTTTTAAATGCAATCTGGGAAATGGTGGGAGAATATTGCAATAAAATCCATCAGATGTTTAATGCTCTTACTGTAACGACGGCCATAAATATAGTGCAGTGTTTGCAGAAAATAATAATAATCCATTTAATTTATATAGGTCTTTTCAAGATACTCAAAGACACTTTACATTATACACAGCTACGGGGAGCAATGCAGGGTTAAGTGTCTTGCTCAAGGACACATCGACTAGGGCGGGGATTGAACTGCCAACCCCTTGATTGAAAGACGGGCATGCTAACCACTGACCCATAGTCGCCCCATAATGTCAAATATTCACCCACTGTTCCCCCTTATATTCATTCTGCAGCAGTCCACATATCCGTAATAACTGCAGGTCAGTTCAGCGTCTTTTATTGAAACTGTTTGTCTTCAAATGAACACGTGAAACACGTTTTATTTGAGTATGAATATTTGGTTTAAGCAGATTTGTGAAGATTGCTGGAACTCATATAGTGTCGTGTGTTTTATGTGAAGCGAGCACTGTGCCAGGCTCAGTTTACAATACGGCCTCATAAATGCGACGCTGTTTGTCGGCCACATTAATCGAGGGTTGGCCTCGCGTCCCCTCCATTAATTTGACGTGCGCTTTAACACGCCGCCGATTTCACAGAATGGATCTCCATCCCGGACGCCGGCACGGAGCGGGGCCAGTGAAGGAAGCAGCTGTCGGCGTGCAGTTGACTTTTTTTTAGGGGGTATAAACTTTTACCCGTCGATGCGCTCGGCCGGGAGGTCATTTTAGGGAACCAGCGTCCTGAAAAACCACGGAGATGATCCCAGACTTCAGTAGAAGAGGCACTGCCGCTGATTCCATCGACATTCAGGGAGCCGTGGTGGACCAGATTGGACTTCACCTCGACGACAGACTGGAGATGCTCCCAGGAAAGTAGGGAGCAGACTCCACCTTTGTTTACCAGTCTGCAGGTACCATCTTTCTTTCTGCAAACTGAACAGAATCCTCAGGAAACGTTCCTCTGTCCTGATCTTATTTCAGTTGTTTTCCTTTGTGAATAAAGAGTTGGCTCGCGTGCTCGTAATTCACATCTGGGTGCTGCCCAGGAGAACTATTGTTTTCTTGTGTCCACCTTCGACCAATTAGCAGCTCCACTGGAGCAGGTAGCGATGCTAATGCTTTGCTCAAGGGTACGTTGACAGTTGTGACTGAGGGAGAGGATCGAGCGTGTCTCGCTCACTCTTTTCACTCTGCGATATGGGGATTCAAATGTGCAACCTCTTCTAGCCCGTAGCTTGCTGCTGCCTTCATATTCTGTTGAAGAATATTTTGGGAAAAATGTCAAAAATTAGCGCGCACAAAGGGGATTTATTATAACGCTTCAGGCCACGGAGTACTTCACAGCTTCACTGTAAAATAAAGACAGTATTTTAGGGCTGCGGTGAAAACATTAGACAACATTGCCTGGTCTTAGTTGTCTTTTTGTTTTAAATTGCATTTAAGCTCATTACATTAAAACAAGAAAACGCTATCTATAATTAGTTTTGTGACTTCTGTATTACTCTTTATGGTTTACATTTACTTTACCCATTGGGTTTTTATGTATCGGGATCTAATCATGACTTTAAAACAAACATTTTTTTTTTTTTTAAAAGCAAAAAGGTGACACATTTCAAAAGAATATTCATGATGGAAATGCTAATTTCCAGTGGGAGTGAGGTGATTGACAGCCTCGGGAGGGAGTGATGTCACCCCTGTAGTGACACAACGTTCACATGTAAGACATGAAAATCTCACAAATGGAAATTATATGCTGTGAATGTGAATTGGGTTAATTAGCTTCTTCTTTTTTTTATTGTTCAATTAGGTGAGTGTGATTTGCTAGATGGATTGAAATATTTAAATTTTCAGCTTGACTATTATTTATATAATGGTTTTGTTGTTCTATTTGTCTATTATTGTCTATGTATTTATTTGTGTTGCAATATACTTATGTGCTGTTTTTCAGCTGTGCCGGGATAAGACTTAATACCGTTGACCTGCCACTGTGAATTACACACTGTATTGTTTTCATAATGTATCCCACAATTTTAATTCACATGCTACAATGACAGATTTCGCCAACGATGACAACTACCATTTATAGAAGTAATGACTGAACATCACCCGTCAACATTATCAAATACGCGGTTTTGGTTTCATGAAAACCTCAAGAATTATAACAACAAAAGACTTTTTGTTATGCTATGGGGAATTTTGCTGTCAGTAGGAGACAGAAAAAGATCCGCCTCCAGCTTTGAGATTGCACGTTTTTATTAGTCACCCACATGATTTTGAGGCATCAATGTTACGCCATCCTTCCACCCTTTGACCCTGAAGAGAAAACATATGTTTTTTTTTAAGAAACAATCAATATCGTTGTTTCTCTGGAACACGTGAGGTCACTTGTTAACGACATAACCTGAATTATTTAAACAAACAACCATTGTCTTATAAGACAATCTCGATCTATATATACATTAGATATGCAGCATTCATACAAAAAAAAGGCTAGATGTGTTTTTTGTGTTCTTTTGGTTCTCTGAAGTGGTGACCTGAGGCCATCCGCTCCAACATAACAGTAAGACAAACATTTTTACTCCCCAGTCAAAGCACATTTTAAGCAGTTTAGAAAGCAGCTTAAGCTCCGCCTTCTCCCGGATCTCAAAGTAACTCCAGTTCACAGCCCCATCCACCCCTGCTCCCATACGCCCATCAACTAAATATCATATTACAGTGGGTGTGAGGTGATGAACACGAGCGCCAGAGAGCCGTGGGAAGTGACCGCAGAGCAACAGGAACAAATCAAGGCAGTTCGTAAATAGACACTGGGAATCTTTAAAAGCGCCTGTGGATGAGAACAAGTGCAATTCCTCTGCTTTGACCTCTGATCTCTTTTTGCCATATATTTGTTTGCAAACATCTGGCCCAAGACGTGGCCTCTATTAAAGGTTTTTCCAACATTGGCACTCGAAGTGGAGTCCCACAGGAGAAACACTTTCACGAGTGCAGCTTTCGAGAGTGGGTGGACTCGCTCGTTGATGTGGGGGAAAATGTGCTTTCATGTTTCTAATGGCCTTTCATTATGAAGCCGTGAGTACTTTGACCATCTTGTTAGGCAACATGCTGTCTGATGCCACGCTGAATATGAATCCCCCGTAGGTCAGAGCCAAAACAACTGATGCTTTTTCCTTGCATTGCATTCTCATTTGCAATAAAAAAAGACTTCCATATATAGTAAGAACACAACATCTTTCATAGGAGGACTTTCAGCTGTTTAACTTGCAAGATTTTGCAATAAAAGCAAACTCACATTATTTCTACATTACTTTAGATAGTGACAAAGAGAAGGCGTCGCTTTCCAACTCTCAATAGTTCAGATATTAAAGTCGCGTAAGTATTTTCTGATTCTAGGTCCTCCGTTGGATATCGTGTGCTTCATCATTGAATTGTATTCATCATATTGTAATATTTTATTGTTTTTGTTTTGCGTCTCTATGAGGACGATCTTAACATTTCTAGGTATTAAAGACCACAAACACATCTATGATCTACGAGGTGCATTATTTTGCAGTCAGTAGTAGTATGGCATGTGCTTAAGTCATAAAATGCTGAGGCGAAGTTTGTTGAAGGAAATCATCAAACAAGCTGAGAAGAAGCTCGCCGTAGCAGAAGCTTTGACAAATGGCTGACACACATTCCCAGTGCACCCCCCCCTCACCCCCCCACCCTCCTCCTCGTATTCTGTGAGCTTGTTTTGAAGCTACGCGACAGTGTTTACGGGTGCCCACCGGGGCTTGAAATTAGCACCTGCCCTCCAATATGTTTAAAAATTAATTGAAGCAAGTCATGTCATCGGGTTACCAGCTAACTTGGCCAGCGATGAATAGAAAACGGATACTTCTGCAAACTCAGTGACCAAAACCAAAGAGCACAAAAACAGATGATAAACGTGATGAGATGTTTGGTTTTTTATTATCTGACGATTGTTCCCAACAACCTCCACAATTAATTAATGTCAAACGAGTGGAGAAAAAAAGAAGCTCATTCTTGTTTCCAAGGTGACGTCTTTAAACGTCTTGCTTTGTCCAAACAGTCCAAAACTAAATATTTTTAGTTTACAATTACGATAAGACACAGAAAATAAGTACATTCTCTCATTGGGAACAACTGAAAACAGAGAATGATTAGCATTCTTTCCAATATTTAGCTCAAAACAAAAAATGTATTCTCAAAATCGTTACAGATATCTTTTCCAGACAAATTTTAAAGTCTTATAAGGTCCCCAGAGCTTATAAGACACACGGAAAATGTATTGATTTCACTTTTAACATGAAAATGTTGCTCCAAAAGACCGAAGAGGAGGAAGAAGTGGTCCAAAAGTCTGTAATAAATGTAATTATTTTCTGTATTCGTGTCTGTACATCAGCCTTATGACTTCCCAGCATGCTCTCATCATGCTCGTGCACTAATATGAAACAGTGATGCGACCACTGCATCAAAGCTGTATGCCGTTATCTGAAATTAATCAACACCCCTTGAGTCATTCAGAATTGAGTATTCATGGCGCCCTGGGTATAAAAGTGCAATGAAATTTATTATATCTAAAATGGGTGTGACCCTATAAGAATAACAGCAGAGTTATTGAGCTTTCGCACATCTCAGAGGACAGAAATGGCTTTTTATCCTTAAGCGACACTTTTAGTTCTATTCACCGCTGCGTCGTGGCTTTGATCTGAGATGTATTTACCTAATATCTTTGCAGCGCATTGGAAGATTTCTAAAGTCTAGCTTCTCAGAAGTCGGTCGTTTGTGTGCGAGTTGAAAAAGCATTTCCCCGTTGCGTTCCGCCTGCTTTGGAAGGGAACGAGTGGCTGGAAACCCGAAGCTGGAAACATTGCGAGAGCGTCGCATCGTCAGCATATTTTTAACCCTCAGTCCACTTATACTTTAATAACAAAGAGACGGATTATGAAAGTATTCTGTTCAGAGAGCTCCTCGGTGACTGACACCTGGAGACATTTGACATTAATATAATACAATATAATATTAATAGGTTCAGACTTTTGTCAACCTACAGGTGTGTGGCAGGAGGAGGGAGGGGGGGGGGGGGCTTCCTCTCAACTTTTTTTGCATCTGTGTTTCTGTATTTGGAAACACACCAGTTATTTATTAACTTTATTGTCAATAGAAAGTCACAAGAACATCGTCCCCTGCATTCTTTGTCGTTATTTTAATTTCTGTATGACATCATGTGTGCGAGGATGAACTACTGTAAAAGAACGAAAAAAAACACGACGCTTATGATCACATCCTTAAAAAAAGATGAAGGAGGTCGTCTCCCAACAAAGTCGAGGTCGTGAGAGTACAGATTGCCAGACACGCTCCGTAAGTATCACTTCTGCTTGTTTTGGATGGCACAAGTGGGAGAAGAAGTATCTCTCAGGCCGTGCATCGTTCAGCAGGTCCTCTCTGGGGAAAACAGAGTGCCTTTGACTCTAATGAGTGCTGACAATATATCTGCTGCTCTTCATTTGCTTTACTAATAAGCATACGTCAGCTGTTGGTGAGTCTCATACTGGGTGGGAAAGCAAGGGGCGATGCTCATTTGAGCCTCAACAATGAATATTTCACTTTAAAAGAAAACAGACTGATGTTGCTGTTTCTAAATCTCTTTACTGCGGCAAACAAACAGCTCGTTGAAACTTCACTCTGACTTATGAGGCAAGAATTGACCTCGTCCAGCTAATTACCTTTTTAAAAGGGACTTCTTTTCTTCTTCTCTTTTGAATTATTTAGTCAAATAAAGCCCTGAGGTAGAGGGGAAGACACGTAGTGACCTTCAGGGCCGACACCATTTGCATGGCAGCCAGCACATGTATAACCACGCAAAGGAACCACCATCTATTAGATAGACGCATTAATTATCGTTATGTTTGTCAAAAGAAAAGAGGATGTATAATATTACAGACACAATGAAGTGCTCGGACAGGTGTGGTGCTTGGTCCCAGAGACTTGGGAGGGGTCACGCTGGTGGTTGTTGAGGGCCTGGCAGGTGGTGTCCAGCCTGAAGGGAATGCCTGGAGAGTTTAAAAAAAAGACTTCTTGTGTGCTTTCCTAACAATTTTTTTGTAGACACAATATTTAAACAAGTGTTGAACCCAGCTGACATGTGCGAGTCAGACATGTATGTTTGATGCACTTTTTTTTTTTCATCCCGCTCTTTCAAAATAAATGGGCTGGTCTGGTCTCTTGTATAGTACTTTGTTGCATTATTCAGTCTAGGCACTGCTATGTCACAAAACCAGTAAAGATTTTTAAAAAAAAGAACTAGAACATTTGTGGCATTCAAGGAGGGTTGAGGACATTTGACGTGTTATTTAAAATGATGGATTATGATCGCCGAGGCAACTGCTTAAGATTTCTAATGGCTTTATGGAAATAAGGGGCCCGGAGGTAAAGTAAACCTGCAGAAGATCCGACACCAGCCTCTGAATGTTGAGCAGCTTTAAACACATGGGAAGTCATATTCATAGTGTCTAAGTGTCCAATCTGCCTTTCTTTGCACAAGAAGACGGACGAGCTGAACACGATTTATTTAACCGATAGGAAATCATCTATGTAAAGATCCGAGAGTCAAAACAGCTTTTTGAACACACAATGTGTGAATCTGCTGCCCTGCGAGTCCGGACACAGGGAAGGAGTTTTATCTGAGCTCAGAATTGACCAAAAGCACAAAGAAAGATGGAGTAGAGGGCCAAGAGAATGAGGGGACTCTCTTCAACCTCTGTGGAAGACGCTGCAGCTGAAGAACTGCTACAATAATCAGAGGCTTTCAGATTGCTTTGTGGATTTATTTTGGCATATCTTTTAAGGCTGGGATCACTGTAGCATGTTTTTACACACGATGAATGACCACCTGACCCACACTGTTCTAACAAGTCTGATAAAACAATGCAACAAAAAGAAAACGAGGTTCCATAATGCCTCCGAGAGGCAGCACTGTTACCCCCTTTAGCGGCCTGAATCAGCATATATTTGGCATTTTAACTTGATAATGACAAAAGAAGAATCAATCACCTGAATATTTTAGGTTTAACTTTGTGTCAATTCATCGATGAATTGCCGAATCATTTCAGCACTACACTGAAGTGCCCCATTCGACTGCGAGTGATCTCGATCCTACGGCCGCTGGTGAAAGCTTATATTGATTATACAAATCAAAGCTTGAATCGAGCTCAATACATTTCATGGACGGTGGCGGAAAGGTCATTCGTCATTCAGGGCAAAAAATGGATTATGCAGAACAAAGTGGATTTCCTTTTTCTCCACTCGGTAATCGGTAATTCCCCCGGACCTGTCTCACTGCTCTGTCCGGATGTTTCTGAGCACGAAAAAAAAGATCAAACAATAGATGAATACTGGCAATAACATCTAACCCACTCACTCAGGGAGTGGAACAGGGCGGAGCTTAAAGACGGACTGGACAGACACGTACACAGGACCTGGAGGCACCGATGACACGTTTTTAATGTTCGGATTGAGGAAGATTATTCTTACACTTTCTTATTTTTGTGACGCAACTGCTGAAAGGAGCGACGTTTGTCATTAACTGAACTTCTTCAAAACCTTTTGGAATCAACTTTCCCCCCCCCCCCAAAAAAAGCAGCGGTGTGACTAATAATATTCAAGACGGCTCTGTTGCGTTTAGGTGTCTCAGTTTTTCCATGGCCTTGAGCCAGCATGCGCAATACCTGGAAATTGGACCTAGAGTAGCTAAATGGAATTGAGCCGTAATTAATGTCGTTAGTTACTGTCTAGGAGGTATTTTTGGTTTCACTTGGCTGTGTTGTAGCTGGAATTGCAATCCGAGTACACATTGTACGGTGGCCCGGAGGTGCAAAACACAACAGTATTACAGAAAACATAACAACATTACAGGCAACCCAAAGATGTTTCATAAAATCCTTGGGTGTCCTCGTCAACTTCTCCCCGGAAAATGTTTATTTACACAAGTACACAAGTACACGAGTACACAGGTTGGTACCGTTATCAAAGAACCAGAACAGTGAGCCAACAGTCACACTATCAGGGTCCCCAATACTGGAGCAGCTAAATGGAATGCAGCCCACGTTAATGTTTTGTCAAATGTCAAAATGTCGTCAATGAAAAACATCAATGAAGCAGTTAGCAATAAGTAAGGAGGCAGGCCAACATTGTTTTTAGCCAGCGGCTACTGCTAACAATATTATAGTGCCATTCAATTAATGCATATGTATCTACAATATTGATACGTGTTTATCCCCAAACAAAACAACTACACATGCTACACTTCTTCAGAAATACCACTGCAATATAGCATCACCATGTTGAACATGTTTACAATAATTCAGTAAGCGCTTCCATCAATGACGTTGTGTTTCCGGTTTGTCTAAAGGAGGTTATTTAAAGGGGGGAGGATGCTCCTAAACAAAACCACACTATACACACATGACATAGACGCAGCTGCAGAAGATATGTAAACGTGATGAATGATTGAAGGAATGAAGAAGTTACTTTCTGGATCCATGAGTTCCTTCTCATCAGAAACATTTGAAAGGTGTTCCTTGTATAGAGTATTGTTTTTAAACATAATTTCCCCTCCGTGGTTTTTTAAAATCTTATTTCCCGAACCCCTTTGAGGATTCACACTTCAGGTTTTTGTCGAATTATTATAAACATTTTGAACAGGCACCCCATTTGTCACTCTGCCGCTTTTATACTTTCTGAAACACATAAAAAGCTTCACAATCCCCGAGCGGGTTTATTTGCTGTCGTATTTTATAACGTCAAAATCTCTTAAGCTTGTGTTAACTTCAGATCTTATTTCAAGCATCAAACCAAAAAACACATTAAAATCCATTGAAAAGCCAAACTTTGAAGCGAGGGAACCGGAAAATGTCAAAACGCTGACTCATGTTTTCGGACTCTTAGAAATAATTATTAACCTTGTTAGTAATTTTTTTGTTTCTTGCACGGTGAAAGAACAAACGGTTCTTAAATGGCAGATCTAACAGTGTGGGGTCTTCACAATGCATTTACTGTAGCTCAAGCATTTCCAGATATTTCAGATGGCTCACACCCTCCGGCCTCCCAAACCAACTCATTTCAGTCGGGGTCGTGAAGGGGGAGGGGGGCTGGAGTCCATCCCAGCATGCATTGGGTGAGAGGCAGGGTAGACAGCTGGAGACAGCAGCAATCGGTCGCAGGGCTAATACAGACAGACAGACAAACACTCACATCCACACCTACAGGCAATTCAGTGTTTCTTTCCCCTGACCTGCATGTCTGTGGACTGCGTGCTCACAACCCCCCCCCCCCCCCCCCCTAAAAGCCTCTCGATGTGAAACGTTGTTCCATCGGTCAAAGAAGAAAAGTTGACACGTTTGGACGTCTTTTAATAATTGCAATTCTGCTTTGACTTCACATCAGCATCTTTGAATTTCAATGAGAATTTCATGAACACAATGTTGGTATCTCTGTTCACGAGAAGTAATGAATTCATGGCCGGCCACCTACAGGAGCTATTTCTGTAGAATTTAACGATTCCTGTGCATGCCAAGGGTGTTAAATGAAGAACAAATGAAGAACAAAGCTTAACTTCAGTCACTGTGCATACTAACGCACCATTCCCTGGTCTGATGCATCTCATTCTCTATTCAGCAGGAGTGTTGTTGTTAAATGGACATGCAGAGGAGGTTCAGTCCAAATGATCACTAGTTGTTTTTTTTCACACTTCATCCTTCCAAACGAGTTTCTGTTGCAGTGACAAAGCGCATTCTTTCGTCTTAAAATGCAAATATACAAAATGCAGGATAATTTGAGGACTTGCTCGTTTTATAGGTTATTTGACCTCAGTATGAGTGCAGTTTGCATGTTCTTCCCTCTAAAGTAAACATGAGTTTATGGTCTCAATCGCTAGTTTCAGGTATTCTTCAACAGCACGATGTTCATTTAGGAAACGGTGGTCCCATTCACAGGAAAATAGACAATAAAGCAGGGTATGCTTTAGGGCGGGGGCTACCGTGTGATTGACAGGTCGCTACCACTACCAGAGTAGTCTTCTGCTCACTATCCAAGATGGCGACGGCCAAAACGTCAAACTCGAGGCTTCAGAGCAGCAGTCTACGCACCGATGGGTGACGTCCCGATGACTACGTCCACTTCCGTGCAGTCTGCGGGCGACTCAACCCCCAATTGACCTGTTGGCACGGCACACTCAAACATATTCGGTACGAGTCGTAAGTCGCTCTCATTTTGATTCTGTGCAGATGTTCCATTCACGTTCATCAGCTTCTTCGCTTCCTAATGTCTCCGTCTCTGATTAATGCCGCGATTCATACGCTAAGAGAGAAGAGAAGCATAAACAGGAGTGTTTAGTGTTTGTGCAGAAGAAGATGTAGCAGCCCGCAGAGTGAGAGAGAGAGAGCTCCCGCTAATGGAAATCATGGCGCTTCCTTCCTTTTTCTGTGTGATTAAACAGCCAATAGAATTGGGATAATAGAGAATTGTTTTTCACTGAAGAGAGAAAAATAATGCACCAAAGCGTCAAGTCTTGAAAATGCTTTCAGCTTATGATGGGAAATGCCACTTCTTAATGGATCGCAATCTACGCCATTTAAAACCCTGAAGCCTCCGGCTGATTGCGTTCTCCTCTGCACCACAAAGTCATTTCACATGTCAAAGGCTGCACATTTTAGAGTTGATCGTTCTAAATGAACCAAAAAAACCCCCCAAAACAACATTCATAACTCATACAGACAGATAACGGTTGACAGCTTTTTTTTTTAAATGACGGCTTGTGTGTTTACGATACTGAAAATCGAAATTTTTAAATTATCATTATTATTATCTCTCCACCCCCCACAAATATATCAGATTCTGTTTAAACACGAGTTTATATTGGTTATAAGTGCCTTTCATTGATAAAATGAGTGTTTCTTTAGGCATATTCTGAAAGGGAGTCCCTATCAGGGCAATCAGTGAAAGCTGCCAGAGACTTTATGATTGCTGGACCGATTAGAAGTCGTATGCATCAGAGCTCCATCCAGGAAATAACAAGTGCCTCAGCAATCAGAAACAGTGTGTGTGTGTGTGTGGGGGGGGGGGGGGGGGGGGGGGAGCCAATGTGATTGCAGCGATTTGAGATTAAAAGACATCACACAGAGGACAAGAGCGGCGGTGAATTCCCAGCTGAGACAGAAGCACCGACAAGGTGTGACAGAAAGAAATCTCATTGTGTGACATCGTTGCTCAGATTTTCTTGTCGTGACACTTTTACAGCGGCGATTAGCGGCGGGACGTCGTTTCTCTCGACGCGGTGAGAGTCTCACTTCTCGGTCCGTCACGCAAAAATGACTTCTGAAATGTTCCCTTTGTGGGTTACGTCGAAAACCTCTGATACATTTTTTTTCCCACAAACTCAACTTTTAGCACACGAGGCCAACATTTAAGAAAGATGAAGAAAGACTGTAAAAGGTATATGTGGTTCTCCGACGATGAGCATTATCTCCGTCAGAGGAGCGTGAGGGTGGGTGGGGGAGTGTGTGAATGAAGGATTAAGTGTGTGTGTGTGTGTGTGTGTGTGTCTGTCCACAGCAAACATGCACTCGGCTGCAGCAAACTGCATATGTCGCATGCTCGTTTTACGGCCGCGTGCTCAACAACCTCCACCGGTTGCAGCGATTCACACTTTCTGGAAACACCTGTTACTACCTGTTTTATCCTGCCATTGACCGCCTGCTGAATCCTCACTCACGACTTAGTCGTGCCGGCTGAGACACCGACACCTGCGGGTTTAAACTGTTTGATCAGACAACTTGAGGACTAAATTAACGCGGCAACTAGCGGGTTAAACACGTCTTAAAACACGTCTGCTACACATTGGGTTTCAACTAGGGAGGAGGCGGGGGGGCGCTGAGCTAATCGTGTTTTATATTCATTTAATTAAACATTATGGCAGTGGTCATTGCACACACACCTGGCGCAGACTTTCTAGTTGTCTAATCATTCTATTTTTTTTTTTAAAGCATGCTATTCAGACTTCTTGGAGCAGAAAGAAGCACAGATGTTCCTGATTAAAGATGGATCTGCTCTATTCAGGTGTCCCAGTAAGCCATGACGGTGTGAAAGGAAGCAAAGATACCAGGAGCCCCGAGCTAACTGGTTTTTCCACACCTGCGCTTTCCTCACTTCCACATGTCAAAATGCCTTTCATGAAAAAGCCCCATGATGTCATTCGTTCAATATTTATACGCAGAGCAGCACAAACACGAGACTTAAAAGCCTGTTTGTCTGTCCACCGTTTGAGTTTTCACTCAATATCCTCTTGCTGGTTTTGTAGAAAAAAACATTTCCCATTCTTTAATAAAGGGAAATGATCAACGTGCTCTCCGTTAATGCGGTGAAAGGAAATGAAGTGACCCGGCGTTTTGTCAGCGTGTTCAAGGGAGTCCTCCTCCCTGAATTGAGTGGTAAGCAAATTCATAAAGCTAAAAGGAGGAAATAATTAATGCCTGAAAGCATTTTATCTTCCACAAGAATGGAACCATTGATTTTTTTTTTTCCTTCTCCTTCTCCTTCTTCCTTTTTTTTTTTTTGCTCAGCCTCCTCTCATTTGTACTCCGCTATGATCAGAGGAGTCTTTGTTTGGCAGAAAAAAAGAGAAAAAAAAAGAAGAACAGGACCAAAGATGAGGGGAAGAGACAGGCAGGCTCATTATCGCCAGAAGCAAAAGTTCCGGGAATAAAAGTCACGTGACCCGTGTGGGCCCACGTCTTATATCTCCCAGTGTGTGAAGACTCTTTTGATTTATTTTACTTTCATATCGTAATGAGCCGTCGGGTCTCTCCTGCTCCGACATGTAACGTGCTCAGCGGTTCCTCCTCTCCTTCCTGCCGGTGTGCTGTTGACTGCTGGTCCCCGTGACCCGCCTCTGCACAGAAGCTCGTGTGTGTGAAGGATCGTTCACTTCGAGCTCTTCGAGCTTTTCGAGCTCTCCCGTCTCTGCGTATTAATGAGCGGGTCCCCGGGTCTCTCTGGCTCGTCGGCATAATCCATCAGCATAAATCTGCCCTAACAAGAGTGAGGAGTCTCAGCCCATCAACATGAAGGTCCTCATCGATCGCAGGCTTCAACACCTCTCGGTGAAAACATGAATGATTCATTCATAATGCTCTTTCTTGGAGGGGGGTGAGCTCTCCCCACAGCCCGTCACACATTCAGCTATACATATGAAGATGCTGCTGTATTAATAATCCAATTCCCTTAAACTTCAAGATGTGTTTGCATGTGAAGACTCGTATCTCTTATTAAAATACTTTTTAAAGGTTCATTTGCAAGGCGTGTTTTGGTCACCGGCCATGCTGGAAATTATTATCAGCTTGTTTGATCACCCTCCAAAGCAACTTTTCATGAGTTAGTTTCATCACTATTTGTGCTTTGATCTCATATCACATTGTTCCGCCCACTGCAGGCCCTCTGTTCTTCACAGCTGATCATCTATTATGACAAGAGCAGAGAAACTTGTGGGGTTTCCTCTCCTCAAATACTTTAAACTCAGAGCTTTAGTCACGCTGTGCTGACGGCCGATGGATGCGCTGCGTGTGCCGTGTCCATGGATACAGGGAACATGACGGGCAGGTGTGTTTATGAGCAAAAAGCAATCTTTCTCACAGGGAACGTTGTTTTTATGTTGTTGAATAATGTTCGTCGCTTGTATTCCACCTCGACTGTGGACATGCCCTTTTGTATTTTTCACAATGTCACTGTTCCAGGGACGAAAACCAGCATAAACAAAAAAAATATGTGTTGGAGGATTAGGTTGATCTTTTTTTTTTTTCATTATTATCTTGCTGTTATGCAGTGTCCCCCTAAACATATGTGTTAGTTCAGGATAAAGCCTTTGGGTAAAGACCCAGTTCTGTGATCAGTGCACGCCGTGCTTTCTCAACTGTGACATGTTGGACCGCCGGGTCTGAATCACTCCCCGGCTCTGGCATTCATCATTCCCTTCATAATAAACACTCGGTTGTTTGATCGCGAGCGTGGAACTTTTGGACATTTACGAATCTTCTTTAAGCTGTAATGCTCAACACGATTCTTCAACAGTGTTGGTGATGGTCAGAGCTGTTGGAACTCTTTAAAATGTCATGGTTCATGTTATGTGCTGACTGAGCTGCTGTTGTTGCACCGAGCGTCCACAAATTATGGATTTGGATGTATTTTCAAGTTCAAAGACATCTCTGCTGACCCAGCTCCAAAGCAGACTATGGAAGCAGTACATGTTGGACACTTAGTAATTCTCAGAGTCTAAAACGGTAATTTTTGCCCCTATAAATTGGGGGATTGACAAGATAAAGTAGTGCGCATACCATCAACAGTACTTTTTTTATTGTTCCATTATAGATTGTTTTGGGCCCAATGAATACCTCCTTCATAAATAGGCTCTGAATTTGGAATTTTGCACCTTCATTAATTATTTAATTTTTAATTATAAACTGGCACAATCATCATTTAACATTATATTTGGTGTGCAGCACATACAACTCTCCAGGCCGAGAGGTCGATGCAGCTCTTGCCGTACGAAGACTGAGCGAGGAGTTACGAGTCGAGTCTGTGTGTAATTTGGGCCTTAAAGCTAACCTCTGTTGCTCGGTGATGTGAATAACAACAACAAATCAAAGTCCACGCCTTCCGCAGTCTCTCCCCTTCATTTCCCCGGAGGAAAAGCCGAGCAAGCAGATTGCAATAGAAAGGCAGCAACAAGCAGCTCTGTGAACAAGCCATCGGCGGCCGAGGTGAGTCAAGCAAAGTAAAGCAAAGCAATATGGTTATTGCTTTGTTGTTTGAATTACATTGCATTCTTAGGAAGGAAAGACTCCTTTTAGCTTCAGGTAATGAACCGTTTGTTGTTGTTGTTGTTGTTTATAGGAAGAATTAGAATTGACTCTGGTTTGATGAGGTCAGAAGCGAACTAAGTGAATCAGTTGGAAAATACATTAAAAAAACTAAACAGCGTTAACCTGAGGTTGTGGCGTTGAAGGCAGTCTGGACATGAATCTCGACTTGTTTACTTGGCCTCTAATAATCAAGAAGCCCTGCAGATATTTGCTGCTCATATTATGCTCTGAGAAAGCAGAAACAGGACCAGGAAGCACACAGAATCTTTAATATTGGGATTTTCACACTCTGAAGGGAGCGAGACTTTTGCTTTGACTCGAGTAAGGAGTAAGGACATTAAAATGAAGCTTTCAAAAGAAGCCTTTTTACCTTTTGTCATAGTTGTAATTGTAAATTCATGACAATGGCAGAGCTCCTGCAACAAGCAGACACATTTCCTCACGGTCTTTTGAGGCCGCGGGAGGAGGAACGCATTATCTCCGCTACCCTTCTCTGTGTATGATGGGTGTAAAAGGGCCGGGAAAGACACTTTGATATTGACATTGACACCTAACATTTACTGTTAATGTTTTCAGTGACTGGAAAAAAATATACTGTCAAAGATTTCAACGCTGCAATTATCTGTTTGTCCCGTTTTCTGGTGGAACCAGGAAAAGATGTACCTAAACAACACGGGCTTCAGTTTCAAAACCTTTCCTTTTAATCCACTTGTTCAGTACGTAATGTCATTATTACCGTAATAATCACAGTAAAGCATGTCCGCTTGGTCTGTATTGAAATTAAGATGATGTGATTTTTAAGGAGATCTCCAGCTTCACTGATGTATTATTGTATTAAAACTCATCTTTAGGTCAAATGAGGGTGTGAAAAAAAAGAAGAATCCACCTGGAAAGTCACACTCGAGATGTGTGTGTGGCAGGAAATGGGGGTTTAATTACTCAAGAACAAGTCAAGGTTCACACTTAAGTCAAAGGTTCAATCCATAGGGGAGATTTGATTTAGATTATCGAGCACCTCGTTGCATAAATTTGTGCATTAATGAGGAAAAATGGCAGCGCAGGTCTGAACACGTTTTGCTGTGTCAAGGGGCGGGTTTCTCCTCAACTAATGGAGGCGTTTGACTAATTATACTTGAATATAGAATATTACAATCTTACCTAATATGCTTAAAGTTACTGTCAAAGGAACTTTTAGCTGGTTGAGAAACCGCTGATGCCACACCAAGGCCTCTTTATGACTTCAATAAGTGAACAAGATCATAAGCGGAACGGTCGTTGTTTCAATGTTTCCTGGAAACAATAAAAGATGTTTTTTAGAACTACATTTGTATATTTGTGTGTGTGTGCGTGTGTGTGTGTGTGTTTTGCAATCATGCACACATTTTCTTTGGCCGTGGTATCAGATGTTTAGAGGCTGCACCTTTTGTCATCTGTAATTTTCTCTGTCATCACTCATTTTAAATGGCAATATAGCTGATCACACGGCACAGCTGTTGTCATTAGCCGGATCTTTGTTTGTTTTATGTGACGCAAACCCCACCGGAGCAGCTCGGTAATGGTTATTGGTCAACGTTGTGTTTATTTATCAAATTTCTTCCCTGTTCGTTACACAGAGGAACATAAAATCTGTAAATTTACATTTACATTTAAACATTGTATTTGTGATCACAGAGCTTTTTTCTTTCATACATTTCTATTTTCTCTCTATCTTTATCTCACAAACATGAAACATTTGTTCTGCTGCATGTGTAAGCTGGTAACAAATGCAATGCATTATTAAATATGCAACACATTTTGTGCATTTCTACACATTCTAGAGGTCACTACCCAACAGAAGGCATGAAGGGCACCAAGCCAGACGAGGTTGGAGGTCATTTGGAACGGTGTGTCTGTGATGTAGTTTGTCCACCACAAAGCGATGACAAGTAGATTGTTTGGTAAAAAAATAAATAAAAATCACACACTAAGGTACCGTATCAAGATTGTGGAAAAACTACTATTGTAATATTTTCCCCTAAAGTAAAAAACAACGACAGGATCGGACTAAAAATGGAGAAAATGGAGAAAAGAAGCGGTCATCTTCCTCCCGGTGAGGACGGCAGCAGATCGTCTCTAGGCAGAAGAACAGGTTAGAACCCGGTGGGTAGAACCCTTGAAGGGATTCTGGCCTGAAGTCATAATAACGATGCTGGCGTTTATTGTATGTGCACCCTTAACTTTATTTCACAGTACTTTGTCTGAAAGCAGATAACATAGTATTAAGAAATAAAATAAAAAAACACATTTTTTGTGCTCTTGTTTGTTTTGATGCACTCAAACAACAACTGTTGATCTTTCTAAAGGTTTTTATCAACACTCTTATTAGACACAGAAGTGACAGAAGTGCTACAATACGCAGTATAAAAAAAACATGTTGCTATACAGCTAAATGAACTAGAAACCTGACAGCTCTCAGAGGATACTGAAATGCTTTTATAAAAATAACAACAAATGGAGACTCGTCAACAATATCAACATTGAAATGAAACAAAAGGAAATGTACACTTATACACATATCCCAAAAAATCTTAAGGCGGTTGAAATATTAAGTCAGACAACCAAGTTACCACTTTAGAAGGCGCTTACGTAACACATTCACATCAGGCTCATGAATGCTTCATTTCACATCAATGAGTAAAAGCAGCGTTATGACACACTTCCGTGAAATGGATGCAGCATTGTGACAGAACAAATACAAAAGGGAAAACTTATGCCTGCAGTTATACTTTTACACACTCAATGCCCGAGGGGAGGATAAAGAGTTTAATAATAAAAGAGTTCCATCCTGCCATCACTTCAACACACAGCACATAGAGTTGGTCTGTCCTGCTTTTCCTTCGTAGTTATTGAAGTGTTTAATATTCACGCAAAGGGCTGATCTTCCCTTCACTGTTTAACCTCAAAGCGCTCTGTTTTCCTACTTTTAATAAACCCTCGTCCTGCACTGAAAATACATTTAGAGTTACTTTGTGGGAGTATTGAAATACAGATTTATTGATCATACGCGAATATGGAGTGAGTCATCATGAGCCTTGTTTTGTAAATACGTTACATAAACACCTTACAAAGGAAAACAAAAAAAGCATTAATATTAATAATAAAAAAAAAAAAGTCATGATATACAAATTCACAGCCAGTAAGTCAGAGGATTCAGTTTCACATTCTGAAATTTTACTCTAGCACGTTGATATTCGTCTGGTACGTAGCTTTCATAATATACAAAAAAGATTTAACAGCCTAGCAGTAAATAAAACAAAAAACGTCTCAGCAAGCAACAAGGCCCATCCGGAGAACAAACTACTTTCCAGCTTTAATCGGATCAAACATTATGCAATTTAACACACCGGAAGAAATATTGAAGCAAAGGGAAAAAAAACACAGTCGTTAATAGCATGAAATAAATATATATATATATATATATATATATTGTTTTTTTTACATAAAAAGCTGCCATAGACAGATCAGAATATGTATCTGTTACATTCATCCATCGGGCTCTCCTGCAGGGACGAGCAGCCTCTACCTACACAACAGGTGACGAAGAACAGCTGACTCCCCCTTTTAAAATGTTAGTAGGCGCTCAATACCGTATCCTGGATGTGGATATGAATGTTTCCCAATGTGTTCAGTAACTGATGCAATAAAAGAAAGGAGACCCACCGCTGTATGTTGTTTACGATTCCCACACCGTGCATGAAATATTGTAAACATTTCAGCTTTTTCTACTTTGGTACTAAAGATACAAATGATGGTTCAAGAACCTAATGACGGAGACTTTCCTCACAGCGTGGACCGTACTGCATCGTGTCTGCATAACGTCCGTTCAGATTCCAATGCAGTGAATACTGCGTCGTGTGATGAAGGGGACATTAGAACTGAATCCGTCTGGATCTTTTTAAATGCATGTAAAGAGCTTTTAAAAAAAGAAAATCATTTGTAAAAAAACAAACAGGCGGTGATGGTTAAAATGACTAAAGGTTTAAGGTGTCCGTTCTTCAGCAACAAGTTCTTCTAAATGAACAGATCTCCATTTGATAAACCTGATTCATCCACTAATACTTATACCCATTTACACAGCAAACATTGCAAATATAGATACCCATATCTGTACATAGTTTTCGTTGAATTAAATATATGCGGGGAGGGAAGAGAAAAAAGAAAGTTCTTTTTGAATGAAGGGTCCAAATAATTCCTCAAAAAACTGTTGAGGTTTCAGTAGACATATCTTCATATAGTAGTTTCATATTACACAACAGCAAATCCACTGTCACAGGACTTGGCCATGCGATACCCAAAAACCTATAATCCATTGTAACATATATATATATTATTCATTTTGCAATATATTTTCTCTTCAATCGATAAAAGTTTTCCCGATGAATGCTTTACACAATATGACAAATTGAAAGACTCTTGAACCCATTTTCCTCACAGTCAAAAGAGAATGTGATACACGCGAGCGACTAGTTGATTATAATATGGAAGTATCCATTGATTCAATTGTCACGATAAGGGTCCTTGTATCATCTCTGCAATGTGTGGTCCATTTTTAAAAACGCCTAAAGAGGTTATGATTTCTGTTGGGATGATACACCTTTCCAGTAGTCTAAAATATCATGCAGGTCCTCATCCTTTGCAAACTGGACTTTCTTACGCAGAGCGTGGCCCGCGGCCATGTACTCCTCATCTTTGTGCCGCTTCCGGTGGAGTTTGAATCGCTCCCAGATGCTGTGTGAGGGTTTGCAGTAGTATTCAGGACTGGATGAGTAGCTTAGATTGTGATAATGCGATGACAGCTGGGAATATGCTAATTCTCTGGAGCGGGAGTGAGTGAGAGGCTCCAACATGGAGGATTTGTGGCCGTCGGGTCCTTCGAGCTCCTCTATCTGAGCGTCGGGATACGAGTGCCGGTGGTCGCTGTACTGGCGGATCTTCTCGGCCTCGGCCCTCAGAATGGCGGCAGCGGGATTTACAGTTAGGTGGGTCTCTCCTTTTGGGGAGTTTTTCTCGATGTACTTGGATTCAGAGCGATAAGGCCGTGGGCTTCTCATGGGCCCTCCCGTGGCAGTGCTGGGCCTCTTTGGCGAGATGTCCGAGGTCCGATGCCTCTGCAGAGAGTGGTGATAGCTGTCCGTGTATCCAGGGGAAAGAAGGCCAGATTTACTCTGTGGGTGTTCTGATATTAGTACGAGCTGGGGCTCCGCTGTGGACACTGCACCGGATTTCCCTTGAAAAGAGGTGGACTCTGACTTTAACGCGTCGATACAGTTGTTGATGATCTGATTGACTTTATCCACCTCTTTTGCAATGGTGGAAATCTCTGCCACCGACCCCTGGCTGTTCCCGGCCATTCCCATGTCGCACTCCCTGCGTTCATGGCGCTCCATGCTTCGCACCTCCATGTAATTTCCTTTCATCATTTTAGGAGTATCGCTTATCTCTTGAAATTTGTACTGCTCCATTTCGGCCGCGGATGGCAAGTACGGCATACGTGCCATGCTCTCCCCGGCCAACAACTGCTTCTGAGACATTCGAGAAATAGTGGCTCCCTCCAGCTCCTGTCCGTATTTGAGTTCTATTATATTTTTCTTCAGGCTGTCGGCTTTTTTGTGCTTTTCATCCTGCTGACGCTTTCTACGCAAGCAATAGTAGACCACGCCCAGGAAAATGACCATGCTGAAGAGGCAGCCCAAAATTGTCATAATGTAGTGAGTAGCAGTTGCATTGTTTACATCTGTAACCTTTCCTTTCAAAGTGCCAGTCGTGATTGTCAGACAAGTGTGGTTGTGTCGCAGAGAGTTACGTATCGAAGCGACGCAGTACGTGTAGTTAGTGTGGGGTTTGAGGTTTTTTAGTTCAATGTCCTCCTTTATAGCTCTCAGGTTTTGAATGTCGGTGAAGAAGCTGTTGTTGTACTGCACCAGGATGTACATCTTCTTGAAGGGGTGAGGAATCTGAACCATGATGGTCGCGCCCGTGTTCGATACTTCCTTCAGTTTCATCAGAGTGCTCACTTCCACGTCGTTGTAGGTGCTGATGGTGATGTCTTCTGGTTCTGTGCCCGAGGGGCAGTCTTCCATCCCACACAGTGTCAAGTCCGGTGGGGGTGTCGTGGGCTCGGTGGGCATCGGAATAAATGGTGTCACATAGTCATCGGTGCACACGGTGGTGAGCATGTGAAGCGCATTTCGATGCGTTGGATTGTTCGGATTCTGGCTTAGTAAACTGTAACCGGAGACGCCAGGTGGGGAGTCGCAGACCATCCGCTCATTGGTCCTGTTTGGGAAAACTGAGAGCCATTTGACGAAACCAAGGAGTTCACATGAGCAGTTGAAGGGGTTGGTGTACAGCTCACAGGTGGTCAGTTTAGTCAAACTGGTAAACGTGGACCCGTCTAACTGCTGGATTCGGTTCATGGAGAGGTCAATGTTCTCGATGTTGGGGCATTCCCAAAAGGCATTGGGTGTCACAGTCTCAATCAGGTTTGCCTGGAGGTAGAGGTACTGCAGCTTTCCTAAACCCCTGAGGATCCCCTCTGTCAGGTTGCGCAACTTGTTGAAGCCCATTTGAAGGACTTGTAAGTTGAACTGAGCAGAAAAGGCCCCATCCTCTATGTAGGAGATGTCATTCTTCGTCAGGTTCAGGTAGGTCAAGTTGGCAAAGCGACTAAGGGCAGAATATTGGATGCTTTTAATTTTGTTCTCATTCAGACGAAGGTCCACAATGGTGCTGTTGATATGCTGCGGGATGGCCTCATAAGGTGGTTGGTTTTGGCTACAAATTGCAAGCCATACAAAGCCCTTTTCACCCTCAATTAGCCAGCAGTCTCCACTGACTCTGCCGATATGAGTCAAATACACAATGGCTACAGACCAAAACAAGGCACTCATCCCCACGCCTAAGCTGCAGGCCATGGGTGCTTCTCTGAGAGTTATGTGCAGGGCCCAAAAAGATGAGAGGAGGGTGATACCGCAGTGGTTTCAGTGCAGCTGAGATTCTGTTGGGATGTCAGCCGGATGTGCAACTGTTCTCCGAGCCAGAAACAATCCTTTTATTTGTCTCCTCCTCATTGATGGATGGTATTGTCCCCATGTACCAATCAGAAAGATGTTGAGAATCCGCCCTTAGACTGGGTTTCTTTCATTGAGGTTTGCCTGCCGTGAAAGCCGCCTCAGGTTGGCTTGTGCTTTTCTCCTTAGCGGTTACCATCATTAAATGGTCTCATGTTGTTGTTTCTGCCACTGTCTTCCTATCTGAGTCTCTCTCATGTGTACGGAGGAATAACCTGCGAAAGACAAGAGCACATTGTTGACATTTAGTACACTTGATCAGCATAAGAAGTATACTTATATTGCATTAGCTGGTATTGAAATGTTGCATTGGAAGCCCAGGATTCATGTTTACTGTAGGCTCTCCTTGTTCTTGTCCCCACCAATTATTTTGTCCACAATTTAAGACGCCTTTGCAGTCCCTGTGGCAGACTGCAATTTAAGGAAACTGTTGGCCAATTACCACTTGACAGGTTGGAGAGAGCAGGGTCCCTGCTTTCACACCATTAACCCGTGGACTGTCAGACGCAACTGAGGCCGGCCAATGTTAAGAAGCTATATTAAATCAATTACACAACACCACATGAAATGTAATTCGGACTTTCCTCTGAAAACCCTTTTGAGCACTGATTCCAGTGGGAAATTGAGCACACGGTGTGATTCTTGAAAATGTAATTAAGATATTTTGCAAAGGGAGACGAGCCGTGGTTGAAAAATACGGGAGCAAAAGAATAATCTCCAAATCATATTTTCTTATTTAGACGCTTGTTAATCTCGCTTCTCAAATGCAAAATATAGCACGTGACATTCTAACAACAATAGCTTTTCTTAAACTTAAACAGGAGTTACACAGTATACAAAGTATATGTATATACAATATAGAATGTAATTGAATAGATCAGGTCCATTGTTACCAATATCCAAACCAGCTATTTTAGTCAGTGTCAGAAGAGTCATAAAGTCTGCATAAGTGACTCTTTAATGTCAGTTGCACATTCATTTTTTATCAAAAGTTATCAAACGTTAGCCACCGGGAACCAGACTGTCCGTAAGCATTACACAAACCCTTGAGTTTATCACACTAACAAGGGTGTGCTTGTTGCTTACGTGTTCTTCATTTGTAAAAGAATGCACATGCTATTTCCTTATCAAAGTTACACCGTGTTGCTTCCAAGTGTAGAGATTATCCTTCTTTCAGTGGATGGATTCAGAGCACGACCTTCCTCTATTATATCCCCAAATCAGTCATTATTACAGCCTTCATTACTGCATATAATTGTCCATGGGTACGACTACTGAAACGGCAATGAACACGGAAAAAAAAAAGTTGTGCTGCCTGCTGCTCAGGTATGCGGTAGTGCTTGAAAGTCTGCAATCACCAATAATAATGTGTCTTTTGAAGCAATTTGCCAAATTGATTTTTTTAGCAAGAGGATGTTTATACTCCACTGCAGGTTGAAATTTATGAAGTAGATCAAAGAGAACACAATTTGCAGTAGTCAATTAAATTAGTTACAAGGAGATTACTGTTGTGCAACCTCCACAATATTTAAGATTAGTTTTGACAATAGTATTATCCACTAATTAGTAATTAACGAGAGTTAAAAATGTGCTGGAAATGAGCTCATCAACCCAGAAATATTGAAATGAGTCGTACTCTATCACCAGCTCTGCCTCTGACAAAGGCCAACATGAGTTGCCTTGTTGGGGGCGAGGAGGCGCTTTTATTTGTTAGTTAGAGAACATGGCTCCTCACAACAGGGATAAATAAATGTGACAGTTTATGGCAGAGAGAATATACTTCAAGTTGAAAAAAAACCCACCTGCCACTGAGGACCTAAAGGCCATTCCCGCTGTCATTTGACCTTTTTCTGAGTTTAGTTGATCACATTAAAATCCCACAAGTGCCGTGGTTTTCTTACTCATACATCAAGTCGGGGACACAACAACTGACATTGTACTTGTTGGGTGATTGTGTCTTATTTTAAGAGTTATGGGACATTTTGACTAGTAATTAGACAAACACACTTCAGATTGTGTGTTCTCAAAGTGAAGTGTCTTCACTGAAAGTGCTAATTTGCCCTCTTTGTTTAACCCTAAATTCGGTGGGTACCCAGTAGCAGTTTTTAACTAGTCTGAAAGTTTAATTCCTCGGGGCACTGAGCCGGGCTTGGTGTAGCGATTTGAGTTCCTCCTGTTGGCCTTATTATCCCGGATCTCTGACCACTGAGCCGACTGGACCAACCAATAACGAATCCCTGTGGTTTCCACATTTTATATTCCCAAATATACGAGCAAACCCCAAAGAAAAACCCTACAACTGCAAGCTTGCACGTATACAGACTGTATCAGAATAATAATAACTAATAACTGAATGATAATAAATCTGCTGTTGGGGAGCTTTCCAGCTCTGAATGGTCTCCAACAGTAAACACTGTGCTGTGCACTGATAAACTGATAGTTGGAACGTTGATAGTGTAATCTGACGTGTTGCGTGTTTCACATAGAGTTGAGGTGGCCTACAGGGTGAGCTTATATGTGAATCTTTAGCTCAGAGTTCAGCCCATTTGTATTCATATTCCCCATATTTACTGTAAATGGGTAAACTTGTATATGTCTTCATTGCCAATTTGCTATGTCTGCCTTCCAATTCCCACTCCTTACCAAATGTGGTAAATGATTGCATAATACAGCAAGCTGCTTTGCTCCGTGCTGCATGTGTTGAATAAACGCTGTTATTTTGTGTAGCGGCAGACAGCGCAACGATATAGTTTTCCATTCCATGGTGCATAATAGACCGCTCTTTTTACTACCACAATGTTAACAAATGATCTGCAATCAGGAGGAGATGACTAAGTTAAAGCGCTGGTCAGCTAGTCGAGGGAGATAAAGAGAGGAAATCAATGCTGTGATGGAGGACGCTGCAACAGAATGCCGAAGGCCGCCGGTACAAAACCACCTTCGTGGCGACAAAAGAGCAGCGGCGGAGGAGCATTAGAGAAAAGAACACTCTCAAAGCCTCCGGGAGGACGCAGGCTCCAAATCAAATGTTCCATGAAATGAATATGAAAAAATACAGGCAAAGGATCTCTTTTAAAGAAAAACGGTGCCTCGATATTGTTCCCCAGTCTGTGACCTTTATTGCGAATAGCAATCTCGCCCCGGCAGAGACTGAATTCATCTGACCTGATCTCGGCCCGCTCACAGTGTGGCGCTGGCTCAAGATCCTTCAGCGGCTAAATGGAAGTTTAAGTTAAACCTGGGAACTCTGCTCTCAATTACAATGCATTGGCTGTGTTTTGTTTGTCCACAGTGACTCACTCCGGTGAGCCTGCAACCGATTCGCCGCCTTCGCCACTGAAAGCCATGCATAAATTACAGCCGGGCTCGAAGTCCTGTGTGACTGTGAACACATACGCACGCAAGCACAACAATAACAGTTGACGCTGTACAGGATTTACAATTGAAAATACGGAATCTTTTGCACTCATGTCCCAAAGAATCCACAGCATATGCCAAGAAAAAAAAACACCCAGCAGTGTCGAGTTGTTAGGGGACAAACAAAGCAAACCAAGGACATTAAAATACATTTTTAGGGATATTGGTTTCATGCAAATCAGATCATATCGTATATGCAGATCTTCAAAAGAGCCAAAGGCATCCAGCAGGGGTGCGTTGCCTTTTGAGAGCTCGGGGTCTATTTGCCACCACAGACCCACTTTCCATAATGGCAGCAATCTGAATGGTCCAGTGCTAGCCCTGAGTGCAGCAGGCCAGAACACCCAAGGCATCAGAGCTGAGTCTATTCCCCTATCAGACACAGGCAGCCATTCCACAGTCTCTCTTCCAGTTAGGCTTTATGCGCCGGGTAATGAAGGCTTTTCTTTTTCTTTTCCTCGTCTGTGGGTAACCTATTGAAAACCCCCCCGCTCTTGAACAACGATTCAAACGCCGTCTTGTACATTTTCTGATCCGGTCGCTCGAGGGCCTGTTCATGCTTCACTTCTGCTCGGGAAATTGTCGGCTCTTCTTTTTATGAAAGAAAAAGGGCGACAAAACATCACTGAGGTGGCTATAAACCTTTTGAAACAACTCTTTTTATATTTATTAAATATATTTATTTATAGATAGGATTTTTTGTCACCATCTAAAGAGTTTGAAGGGAGCCTTCAAGGAGAGCGTTGAAGTGTTGTGTTAGTGGTGAAGAAGCAGACGATTCGTCCTCTCTCACTCAGAGGTTAAGGATTGCTGCTCCGCCACAAGAGCTAGAGCTTCAAGGCACACTTTGAAAGAAGCGCCAGAACGCCACATTGCGAGGAACAATCTCTCTCCTCACAAACGGTCGTATATTGAATGCAAACCAACCCGACTGCACGTCACCAGCCCGCCCTATCTCTACCTCTCAGTTCCCAGACAATTCCCCCGTGCATGCTAAACACATTTTGTTCTGTTCTATCTCCAAGTGCTCGAAAAAAAGTGCGATATCAAAGGATCGGTTTCCACAGTCTGAGGCCGCGCTGCTTCCTGTCTTGTTCTTTGTGATGGTGATTTGGCGAAGGTGCCTCAATCTCCGAGGGACCCTCCTCATCCATACCAATGACGGTCCTTTATTTGATGTCATTGGAAATGTATGCTCTTCTTGCCCGGGTGAATGCGAGAGAAGTAAAGATTGGAAACCAGAAGTGGGGAATCGATTGAGTTTAAATGGAACTACTTTCTCTCGGGGAAGGAAAACATTGTGCTCATTGAGGTATTGAATTGCTTCGCAGGGAAGGAGAACGGGAGCACATATGCTCGGGTTATGTCAGAGTATATTAAACTCATACATTAATTACTCTGGGAATATTGCCTGGAAAATAATTGATGGTCATGTGTTCATTGACTACTTATTGCTAAAGGTTCAGCACTTCAGTAGACAGGAGCTCAGCAAATGCACTTTTTAGTAAAAAGTGTGGAGTATTGTGTGCATTTGTCTTCCAGACGAAGCCTTTTATTCCTGCATGAGGCTGAAATAAAGTAATACATGTGGTGTTAAGATATTGTATTTCTATTTACATAATTTAGTGTCGGCGATTTGAAAACCCAACTTTCCTTAAAAAAGTGTTAGATTTAACATCGTTTGCCTGATTCTCATTTCGCCGAATTTGAAGTTGAAACCCGCGACCTCCGTGATGCCGAAGGACACGGCGGATTCAGGTAAAAAAAATGAACAAGAAGTATCGTGAGTACTGTTATACCTGATGTATTGTAAGGTGGAATTGTTGTTCCATGTTGTAGTTAGAGCTTCTCAGGCCGAGAGCAGTCCGCTGAACCAAGACAACTAACACGTCCTGCTTCTGCCTCTGATGAGTGTTATCTCATCATAACTCGTTTTTAAAGAACATTTCAAACCTGTTTGATGTGTTGATCTTTGATGTAGAAAAAACGACATGTCTGGTCCGGTTGGAAACGTGCCCGCTGTATACAAATCTTTCTGGCAAACAATGAGGCAAAATGGCAGCCTTCCCTTTGGTATCTTCATTTATTCTCTCTGTACAGAACATCTCCTCACCAAATGTTTTTGTAAACGCAGCAAGACAAAGCATGTAAGAGTGAATAAGTAATGTGGGCAGTGTAAATTATTTGGTTTCTTTCGATGTCACTCAGTAAATACATTTTCACTACAGTCACGCTGGAGAATGGAATGAAGTTAAATGACCACAAATGTTTGTTTTTTTGTAATTCATGTATTGTTGGCAACAGTTAATGCAGTAAATCTCTTGCTATGTTCATGTTATGCACCAACACACCAAAACAAATCCCTTGCACGTCGGCAATAAAGAGTCTGACTCTGATGGCGTATTTAGAAGCTGTATTTCATTAGTCATCGCAGCTGCTTATTGAACACCTCATGTCTTACTTGCCATTTAAAAGAAAGAGACATTACTATAATTGTTGAAGAAACAAATCTAAAAGAATGCACATAAACATGAATTTGTGTTACTTTTCCTTCGCAATCAAACATCCGAGATGTATTGACATTTTTTCTGAGACGATTAAACGGAATTAAAGGACACGTGTCGTCTTCTTGCTGCCAATTAGTACCGCTCCCCGCTAATTAGCTGCGAATAAGCACGAGTGTGGTAAGTATTGCTGAAGTGTGAGTTGATCTCAATTAATGCCGATGATACATTAGCGCGAAAATGTCAAACAACAGAACCTTTTTGGATAATTAAGGCCTAAAATCTGCAAAGGTTGTGCCAATACGGATGAGCGTAGGCATCCTGCATTTGACACCCGTCTGTTGGAAAGTTACATTCAGACCACTTACTGATTGCTATTCCACACCGGTGTTATACTTTGTAAAACTTTAAATGACTTACTGCCCTGCCAATATCTCACTCTATTGTTCTTCAGTGTATCAAGAGTCCTTCAGCGGGCTCACGACCTAGCATGAGTCAAGCTTGGGCGAGAGTAAAAAAAAAAGAAAAGTAAAACAAAATCTCATTACAAACTAAAAGCTCTACTTTTGGTGGCGACACCTCTCGTAAAGATGATAAGCCACGGAGTGTAGCGTGGAATCGCACCGCGCTGATGGAGACAGAAAACCCTGCGGGAAAAACTCAGCCCGGCAGAATTAATCAGAAAACAAGGGAGCAGAAAGGTGCATCCTGCTCAAGCGTGCACGACGCTTTCTTTTCAAAATGAACGCTGTGAACTCTGCACTGCACTGTATTCTGCAGAATGCACACCGAGGAGGGAGAAAAGGCAACTGGGCGTCGGAAAGCATTTATCAAAGGGACAGGAGCAAAGCAGAGTTTAATTTAATTCTGTATGTTTGAGAGTAAGACACAAGTTGGAATAACACCTGAAGGTTCAAATGCAATTTTCCAGGCCATCAACTGACCATCAGCTCGGCAAAAAGCATCTGCCGGCTCGGTCTCTCGCTGCTGACATGACGTGCCGAGCTAACGCGGGAGCTGCCGTGCAGCCCTGAGCGCGACAGGAAGTCACGGGAAACTCACTACTCAGGTTGGATTTAACAGGCTTGCTGGGTGTCAGCCTCTTCATGTGTTTATTAAAAAAATCTTTATATTTAGTGAATATGCTGACAAAATCTTTGATAAGACTCGCTCCCCTTATCTTTGTCAATTTCCTCGCCATGCTGAGCTGAGGTTTCACTCCACCAATTAACCTTCAGAATACGACTGGAGCTAATTCAATTTCGCTGTGTTGCAGGACCGCGCTTCTGACTGACAGGTCGACCTGCCCTCGGTGTTCTGATTGACAGGCCGCAGAGGAGGGCGGGGCAGCCGTTCCCCCGTTGCTGCTGAATGACCGCCTGAGCCGACGGACCATCCGGCACGATGAGGAAGAGAACATTATCACATTGAGATTATATATAAGAGTTAGCTTGGCTTCCGGGGAATTTTTTTTTATTTAAAAGACTACTTTTGAACCTTTTAAGCTCCTTTTTACAGAACCTAAAGGGTGTAAGCTATCACAGTTGGACAAGGTGACTAGAAAAAGAAAGAAAAAGAATCAATCGGCGCAAGCAAGGATGTTAGAAAAGTCGGACTTTCCCGGCGCTGCAATTCGATCCCGCTATGAAAGGAAACACGAGGGAGGCAAATGGAAACAACCACCTTGCGCGATGCCTAAGTCGAGTAATAAAACGGTCTCTGCCTTGAAAGGGAAGTTATTGTTTCTGACAAGGCGAATTCTCTCAGGCTCAATAAGGGGCAGAGGATGCAACGGGAAGCTCGTGCTCGAGAATCGCAGCAGTGAAAAAGGTTTCTCGGGTGCACCGCGGGAAGCGAACTGCAGCCTTCAGCGAGATCCCAACGCAAGATGACAGGTACATCACTGGGAGGACTTTTATCCCAGTTAGGGGAAGGAGGATGGACCAAATGAATGCTTTGAATGCTAATGGACATTAGTGGGGATGAACACATATAAAATGCTCTGGGAACATTGTGTCAGAATTTGCATTTTTATTGCTTTTTTCCCCATTTGAATTTACCTCCACAAATGCACATGGGTGGGCGGGGAAGGGAACACTTTGTTTTGTGTGTGCAATAAACAGTGGTTACAATGAATCCCCTTGAGCTTCAGTAGCTCTCACATGTTACAATGTAGTTGTCACAGCTATAACAATGCCATTCACGTTTCTTCACACATGCAGCTCCTCTCCTGGCAGAGATTTCATTAGAATACATCATTCACTATTTAAAGAAGTGGACGCCTTAATGAGCTTTTTAACAGCCGGCTCCATCACCAGCATGGATAATACAAGTCCTGGATTTATATTTAAAAAAAACACCTGCCTGTGTTTCACAGATGCTCCTCGACAACATTGCCTTTCGCACACTTCTTGTAAAATACTTGTACAAGAAGTGTCTAGTCAATAAATGTCATATGTGCCATAACCTACTAAGGAGATGAGGCAGAGGCAATTATCATCCTACAACAAAGTAGAAAGGTCATATGACAAGATACATTACATAGTGGGGAGGCGCCTTATGTGACGGGATCCATCATTTCACCCATGAAATCAGATTTCAGTCAAATGACAGATTTCAGTCAAATTGATTCAGATTCAGAATTCACTCTGCCGTCAAACAGATCCCAGTTTAAAAGAAACCGCTCTTTATCTATTACATTGACGATCTATGTTAACCATTACGTTCTATTTCAGCTGTTTATCCATACCTTTTAGCCAGGTATTTTAACCATCCATCTCACAAGTTTAGCTGTCTATTTGAACCATAAATTGAACGTTTAGCTACCTATTTTAATGCTTAGCGTTAATTTGTTACAGATGACTCGATATGTGGACTTTTATATATATATATACTTCTTTTTTCTGAGTAATTATCCTACAATCTTTCCCCCATGCATTTCTCCGTTTGCACTAACATGCATGTGCATTGTGTCACGGCTGAGACGATAGACACACACAACCCAGACTCGCTCCCAGCTGGTCACATGCAGCAGCTCGATCGGTGCCCCTCGGTGTCTGGTACCCACAACCCGTATCCTCTGTTTAAGATGCACCGGGGGCTTTTTCCGCTCACGGCAACGTACACTCGTCAGCGCGTTACAATAAGTACATCTGTTGATTGTAATCGCTTCATTCCCTCCCACTGGCTGAAGGGGAATTAATAAGTAACTGCAGCTGCTGTGCAGCGAACCTGCATACGTGTGAATCTTGATCGCAGGCAAATGGTGTCCGTGACATGGGTACATTTAACGTACGGACTAATTTACTCACATCGCTAATCTGCTGTTTTCATAGAGCAGATTTATTACACCTCCAATATCTTTTTATGACAGCACATTACCGCCCAAGTAGGACAGTCGGACACTGATACTAATCTATAACCCATTTAAGGTGCAACCTTCAGCTGGAGTGCTATCTGCTGAAAAGGATACGGGAATGAAGAAGCACAGTGGCGACGGAAAAACACACAAATCATCCTGAAACGGTGAGGTCACTTCCTGTTCCATAGAAATATCCAAACACAGCAGGATGTGATGGAAATTATAGCTGTTAAAAAGCGATGTGTTAAATAATGGAGTGGGGCGGAGATATTAAAACGTACTGAAATGAAACCTGCAAAAGGTTTATCAAATGATACTGTGGCAAAAAGGATTCTCATTTGAGTATCTCATCTCCTGCAAGCTTGTTATCTTTCAGACCAAAGAAAACTTCTCAAGGAAACGACTAAACACGATTCAAAGAGCCAGAAGAAGCCTCCGTACCTGAGACAGATTTCAGATCAGTTTTAGCTCCTTATTGTAAACAGTGAGTCACATTACATTTACTTAGGCGTGCTCATCAAATGTATTTAAAGACTTGTTTTTACTGCATATTTCATGCCTCTGTGTGAACTCTCAAACGAGTTTGTAGGCTTGAAAAAAATAATCATATTGTGTAACGTCTTAGAAAAGAAAAAGTGAGGTGTTAAAGAGACAGGGCAGAAATGAAGGGCTTGAGAAGAAGAAACAGAAGCAGATGGCCAGAGATCCTTCTTTAAAGGGGCGTGGCCTCAGGTTTTTAATCCTTCTCTGCCTGCGATAAACCCGAGCCTCAATTATCTCCTCCTGTCTCACTCAGGAACGTGATTAAAATATGTGTCGCAGAGCAAACACGCGCACTAGCCGTGGAGTTTCCTTTATTGCACTCATTAGAAAATCCGACCATACACAGAAGAGGCTTTTGTGTGACTGGATGAATGGCATGTAATGAGAGGGACAGAAGTGAGGTGTCATGATTTGAGAAAAAGAAGTCCCGTCATGCTGGGGAAGGTGGCACCATTGATGTGGAAAAGAGAATCACGAGTGAGTGGGTCCGTAATGATCGTCTGACAGCTGTCTGTCAGAACTGTGCGGCCCTATCCTAACTTTCACTCATTTTCTCCGTGATTGCCTTTCTCCTTGCGAGGTCGCAGCCCGGCTGCACGTGCACGTCTTTGTGGACACGGTGTAGGATTTAATGACATCATTATTAAGAGCTAACCCCGTGTTGATTTGCTGTATGGGTTCATATGGGTTCCATAAGGCAAGCATTGGACTCTCCTTTCGGCTTTGTTTACATGCATTTGTAGGAAAGATGCATTGTGGGCAATAATTATAATATATATATTTTTTTTTTACATAGCCTTATTGTTCCATATGGGCTTCTTTAACAGCTCCGAGACATACGGAAGATTGTTTTATCACCTTGATGAGCTTGTGCTTTTTCCTAATTTTATAAAAGCAGGGAATGTTCATATTGCTGTTGATAATCAGAAAGTAACCTCATTATAAAGAACTTATACTGTGCATTTCTTTGCCTGTGAATGACCTTGTTGTGAACAAAAGGAATATAAATGTATTCATGCATAGCTAATAACACATATGATCATGGATTCCGTTAATCTTTATTTTAGGCCAAACTCTGAGGAGCGGCTGTTCTCTAAAATGAGAATATCTCCATAAAAAAACGGATGAATGACTCATAAAAACAAGAATCCCTCTCAATCATTACTTATGTGCAGAGAAACCCTGATGACGACAGCATTCTTGAAAAAAAAAAAAGTTTATCATGCACACAACTCTCAGTTTAAAGCAGTTAAAGCTCTTTACTTCATAAATACCACCGATGTGTTAACACTGAATGACAAAAAATGACTTCACAGGATATTTACTGAAGACATTTTCCATCTCATGTGGATCCACTTATCTCCTGCAGGGCAAAACCTTTAATCTCAGGGCGGCCACATTTCTTGTAGATGATGCTCTCATCCCATAATTAATGGACTGAGGGGGCATCAAGTAAGTACAGGGATCTCTTGAAATTACACTATATTAGTGCTGACGACAGTTTGATAAGTTGGATTCTGGGAAACCCACCGATGAGAACGGAGGCACCGAGGAGGCACTATTGTCTTTCAAACGTAGTAATAAAGTAATCCCACACATCGTCAATCAAGAAGTGTAAAGCAGCCTTTTAGCCTTTTAAATATGGATTGTGCTGCCATGGAAGGTGTGGTGTGTTGCATTGCTCCTGCCTAAAGAGACAGGCTGGTTTTATATAGTCGCCATGTTTTACCAGCTTGACGTCCTATAGTCACTAAGTCACTCCTGCAGCTACATAAACCAGTGCTTCATTTACAAGCAGTGTTTTTTTTCCATCTTGTGGGCATTGATCATTGATTATTGATCAGTGCATCAACTAATGCCACGAGTTAATGCATCGAGCGAACGCGAAGGAAGGGTTAAATTCCTTTGATGATGAGGGAGCCCAATAATTGCCAACCATACAGATGTTTTATAATCACTTTATGTGACCGGTTTAAGGCTCCCCCTGGGATCCATGTCCCTCGCAGGCTAATCCATGATGCTCTTTACGGTAATCCATTCAAATAACTCTTCTCTAGTACCATCAATTAGGAATGCAGGCTGATGGAGGAGCTGGCACTCGACAGCTTGATGGGGACGAAGCGGCTGTGACCCAGACCGGATAATGATCAGTGATCAATAATGAAGCACTGGAGGCCTTCAGTAGCATATATTAAAGACATCAGGCCAGATGCAACAAAAAAAACAAAACAATCCTATGAACAGATTGTGACATACTTTTTGAATTTTTAAATGTTAAGATTTGTTTTAAAGTGTCCAGGCCTCTCACATGAGTCACGTTCATGCACAATTAAATATGATACTGAAATTAGAATATATTTCTAAAAATAATTTGTATGCAAAATGAATATTCTATTCACCAGAATATAATCATCCAAGGTTTTGGGATTGTATTATCATATTTCGTCACAGCAACGGATCATCGATTGTGGTGATGATGAAATCTCCAGAACACCTCATGTATAAATCAGACCAAACTAAAATGTTCCTGATTGAGGGCCAGTGTTTCTTACACTGGACTCTTCCTCCTGTGGCACACCCGGTATGACTCTCTCTGCAGGGGAACTAGGAGTTATGGGTCCCCTTAAAGAATATTGGTCTGGACACTCTTTCTTTTATAAAATAAAATAATTAAACTGGGAGTTTGGTGGTCCCTCTCCAGCTCTGGGTTCACAGACCCGCTAACACATGGGCTAACTCTCACCAGCAGCAGCAGCGCTCCATCTTAAGTTTTAATGACAGCGGCTGGAGCCCAGCTGCAACTCTTTCATGGGTTGCCAAACTTGTGTTGCAATGGCGATAAATCGCATGGCTCGTTGTGCTTCTCATGCATAATAAAGGATTTTTTTTTTATGCGTAACGCAAGAATTGGTGTAGCAGAAATATTTCTGGACATTTCGACATGGGGAAAATTCCCTTTGAAAGGCGGAGAGGAGGGGGCGGGTTAAATCAAAGGCATTCGATTGATCCAGCACTCAAAACACATATTTGATGTGTCCAACTGGGGATTTAAAATGTCTTTCTTGATATGACTTTCAAGAATAAGGAAAAAAGGGCTTATTGTCTCTCAACTTCGAGTGTAAATCAAGATGACATAAATAGCTGCTCCCACCTGAAACAGAAAGGGAAAATGCATCCGAAGTACAATCACAGGGGATTCTTTTGTAAATGATGACTCTAAAACTGAAAATTCAATATCCATTTAAGTGCTTTCTGGCAGAACTCACACACTTAATGTCTCGTTGCAAGCTGATTTAGACGACGATACATAAAGCACTGAATACATTATCTGAGAAACTGTTCTCCAACAAGTCTTCATTATTTCTCCATAGCTTTGTTTTTTACTGCATGGCCGTTAATATCTTGCCTCTCCATTTTGAGATTTCTTTGGTGTGATTTCATTTTCATTTAATGGCCGCATCACTTCAGCCGAGTCAAGTGTTGTTTTCGGAGTTAGAATTAAAAAAACACATGTTTATAACTACTCTGAGTAGCCCCGTGAGGTTGGATTGCTCATTTCATAACAGAGTGAGTTGTAATTATTTACCCGCTTTGAGTTTTGATCTCAATGCATCTCGGTTATTTTCTTCTTCTGCTACATTTAAGTGAAGAGCAAGAGGAAAGTGTCACATTTAGACCAAACTCTGCCTTGAGGAAGCCAAAGGGCGCTCCAGCTGCTCTAATTTACATGACACACTAGCTCAGTAACGAGTGAGTCGGTAAAACACAAAGGTCGTGCAGGTCAGGAAAATGTTTTCCTAGAAAGTGAGCCGGTGATGAGTATACTTTTCTAAGGGCGCTTGTGAATGTCCTCTTAATGAGTACTATATATATATATATGTATATTTCACTATACAAACATCAGGCCATTGAAATAACTAGTGTGTTGGTCGGTGGAATGAAAAGGAGACAGAACAAAGCAGAAGAAAAACAAACCTTCTGTATTATTAAAAATACATTTAAAAGGATCACATGTTGGGAAATATGCGATCGGTTACAGACATAATATTCAGAACTGACTCTTCGATCTTAACGTACCCGAATGCAGCCTCCGTACGTTCGCGGTTACACGGATTGTCGTTCACAATGTTGCATTATGGGGGATCGGCGACTAGAAAGCATTAATGAGGATCTCCCGATCGTTATCACTGAATATCGGCTGAGTGGAACTTTATTTTAAACTAGGATGAGGATCTCAACCCCCACCCTCGGATTACAGGTCAACTAAGGCCCGTTACGCAACCACCTGGTTGGATGTGGGTCAAATAATAAAACAGGACCACGAATCGAACTCGACATTTATTGACATGAGTGGACATTTTATTCTAATTTCACTGGTAAGATTTTCTAAATGAAAAAACAGCCACCATTAGCCTATTAAAAGAGCAGATGACGTGTCCTTAGAGTGACTTGTCTTTGGCGCTGTGCTTGTTATGTGTATTGATCAGAGGATTAGCAAAGGATTCTCTCTGATCCTCTTAGGGGCCGTTTGCTCATGCAGAGCTGCAGTTGACTCGAGCCACGAGAGAAAGAAATACCTGCACTCACCTCGGGAATCTAGGTTGAAGTCCGCAGTGTGAGAAAGCATCCCTGGTGACCTCCAGCAGTGCGGATGTTCACTGATTCCTCCTTTTGAACTCTGAGAAGGAAAATAATCAAATGAAAGCCAAAGATGTTAATTAATGAAGTCATTTTCTCGCTTTTTTTTTTTTTTTTTGCAACTCCGTTTGACTGTCATATAACATGTAGGTATTTAAGCCAACACACAATCCATGGAGGCCAGTGTTAACGGGGCTTAAAAAGCAGCTTCTTCAGAGGATAACCTTCTTTTGGCATTGCAGCCTCCGAATTGAATTCAGCAGCATGAACGCTCCTTTTTTTCTCTCAGAATCAGAACCTCATTAACCTTATCTAGCAAGCAAAAGCTAATGGAATCCTGTGTTTCAGTGTCCGGTCTTGCCAAAGTTAGTTTTACTAATTAATCAAACATCCGTCCCCACCCCCTCCCCACCCCACCTCGCCCCTATCATCTTAATGACTCACCGTAAAGTGAATGAGAATGTGCTGCACAAAGCGCCCGCAGGAGTTTACGTGGCCCCGACTTAATGCATTTTTATTGGAAGTTAAAACGAGAGGGAAAGCAACGTTTTCTGCGAAGGAGAGATGGATGTTTTGTATTCACTACAATAAGTGAAATAAGAAATGAAATATAATTTGCTCATCTTTTATCCATGCTTCGTTCCCGCTCTCAGGATTCTTTTTAACTTGTCTCTAACGATGCAAAACTGCAATTTCCCCCACCTACGTACAGAACATATTAATATCTGCACAAGAAAGCTCCAGATTACTGCACAATCAGTATTCATATTACTCCTCCCGCTCCAATGAAACAATTCCGTGCTCTCATCCCTTGTGATTCAGAGTGTATGACATGCCGCTATCAGATGGAAAGCACGGGGCAAAATTCAATCTCCAACAATCGGTAATGGAAATCTGCAAAATGGCTAGATTTTCAGTAAATGAGAGGACAATAGATAATGCAATTCAATTAGCTGCTAAGGCCGCTATTTGCATCCCAGTGAAAGGGGTGGTAGTTTAAGTGGCCCAAGGCAGCAGCTGCCTTTCAGCAAAGGGCCCGAGACAACACAAAAAAGCGGCGGAACCAAGAGAAAAGGCGAGTTCGGGAGTCTTCAGCAGTATTCTTTTAATGACTCATCATAATGACTCCATTTAGCTGTTCAATGACCCATTTTACGGCATTGAACAGGCATGGGAAGCTCTCTGTCCTTGGCAGGGACCGTCCTGCAGCTGCCCCTGCCTGTCATGCTTTAACCAAAAGGGAACATTTCTTTTTCCCCCACTCTGGGCTTTAAAGGGATGGTTCGCACGTTTTGAAGTAGGATTGTATGAGGTGCTTATCCATAAAGTCGTGTATTAGAGGGCAGTCATCACGCCCCCAGTTTGGAGAATCGGGCATGGGACGCAGAGTAATATACTGCTGTGGATACGGGCAGCAGCTTAATGTATTTTAACCACCTAAAGAAAGAACAATATCAGTTTAAGTGTATGGTTTATTCATAATATCTACTTTTTCAGTCTGGTGGCTTTGATGAGCATAGTTTTATTTTTACTTCAGTTCCCCCGTTGGTAATGGTTGTCTGAATAGTATAAATATTCTAAATAGCATACACTTAAAGCGATATTGATTCTTTTAGGGGGCTAAAATAATTTTTTCTGCTGCCCCAAACCACAGCAGCCATTGCTCTGCTCCCAGACTGTTTCTCCTTTCTGCTTCTCCAAATACCGTCTACTATAAGTAACATGAGATATAAAATGTGTCATATACTTACAGTAAAATGCCAGTAATGAATAGGTAGGTGATGCTTCGGAGGCAACTAGAGGGAATTTATTGTTAATTATAATAATGAGGACCATTTTATTTTGTAACACCTTACGGAACCACAGCTTAATTACACAAAATAACCTTTTACGGACACTAACTAACAATAGTGACACTTTAATATCTTTGATATAAAATATAGCGTAGCATCATCCAGCCCGCTGCCCAAAGGCTCTCCTCTCTCTCCTGTTGCCTCTCATAAGACACGATGATGTACGTGAGAACGGGTCCCCTCGCAGCCCTCGAGGAGCTGGTGCAAGAGGGGAAGGGTGGAGGTCGTGAGGAGAAACAGACCCCATATGGTCTTGAGGAGCTGGAGTTTCTGGCACACCTCCAGGATGCTGACCCTGAGCATCGAAAGGTTGAGCTCTGGCACCGTTCTGACTGATTTCGGCCCAGCTGCTGACGTGCAGAGGAGCACACACGGATATGAGGACCGAAAATAACTCGCTGGAATTCCGCAGCTCGACGTTCAACTGGTCACAATTTAAATCACCGCCAAATTGATTCTGTCCCGCTGTCAACTTTCTATGAGATGACTTGCGTCACAGCGTAGCAATATTCAGGCGATTGTGCATAAAGGATGTTTCAGCTGATCTGTGCCATTACCGTCCTGAGTGGATGGTTTAACGAAAAGATTTGTTACACGTGAGGAGAGGGATTTTTAAGATTTGCTATTCAAGACTGGCCACGTGTAATCTATTTGAATAAAGTCAAAATATGAAGAAAAGTAGTGACCCCCAAGTCAATGTATGTGTGCCCCCTCATCTTCTCGTCTTCATTAATCGAGGAGCTTAGTGCGCTTAAGTGTTTGGCAGAGTAAAGGCCTCACATTTAAAACAAAGATAGGAGTGATATTTTCTAAATGAAGTATTAAGAAATCAGCCAGGAGGTTACAGTATCTCATCCCATGCACAGCGCATCTGCACTCCCTCAATTTGCTGTTTGATACATTTGACATTAAGCTCATTAAAAGCAGTATGCATAATGCGCGTGACTTCTTGTAGCTATAATTGTCAGGAAGATTGTCTCAACATTTATATGCACGACTGTCATTTTGGCCTTCACCAGCACGAATCAATCCATCTTGATGTTAATCCTTTGTCTCGTTTGCTTTTTCGGCAGAAGTCACGGGTCTCTTCCTAAACCGAGTCATTAGATAATAAGCGTTGTTTCTTCTTCTTTTTTTTTTTGGTGTCAATTTTTTTACGTTAACCATTGTGCTTCAAACTCTGAATCATTCCGTTGCCCATGAGCCTTAACTAAGAGTGCAGTTTAATTGTATGGGAATACTTTTGTTGGAGACAGTGTTGCCTCTGCAGGGCTGCAACTTACAATTATTTCCATTATTATTAGACAAAACGATTAGACGGCTAATTGATCAAATAATCAACTAACATCAGAAACCAGTAAAAATTGCCCCTTACAATTTCCCAGTGACGTGCTTTGTCTGACCAACAGTCCACAACCCAAAGATATTTTTTAATTTACTTTGATGTAAAACAAAGATAAGCAGCAGATTCCCACGTTTGAGGTAGCTGGCGCCACAAAATATTTGATATTTTAAGCTGGAAAACTTTAAAAAACATGTGCACATTTAAATGATCTCCTGGAAAGGGAGGACAGCCACAACACTCGCACTATTTCTTCAGAGGGAGGTGGAGGAACATTCAATGCAACATATTGGAGTCCAGCTTTGAGGAGAGCACTTTGAAAATGAGAGAGGTTTAAATTTACCGTCTGCGACTGTGAGGCTGATGTAAAGTGTTAACAGAAAGACATGACTCTGCCTCTCCCTCTGCTGGGAGTCAGTGTCGTGCTCCTCGGCCAGCATCAGGTGTTCCCGACAACCAGCAATTTAGAGAAAGTGTCCTTAAAAATGTGTTGACCTCGGCACCGTGGGCGATGTCACGCTGCACACCGCTTCCCTCCTAATTAGGGCCAAATCACTCTATTTTATGAGGAAAAAAAGAAATCACATGAGCTGTGGTAAGTGTCATATGTTGATGCCAGAATTATTGATTTCATTGCGTAAGCCGACAGAACGTCGACAGGTTTTATATTATATAAAAAAATATCATGTCTTAACTTGTATAAATAGTTGAAACCTAAAATATATCAGTGTTAATTAAAGTGTTAAGAAGCGACAGCACACGCGGTTGGCTCCTCGCCCGGTGCACTTCAGTCAGAGAAACATGTATCAGATGATTTGGACACGATGACAAGGTTTAGGTGGTGACTACATCTCCTGGTACACACTCCGCTGATTCCGAGCTGCCAATCAAGGAGCGCCTCGCTTTGCTGGCACTCGAACGCTCCTCAGTTCGAGGCTGAGGAGGGTGTTCAGCAGCACAATTCATCTCTGGAGCGGTTCGGCTCGACGTGTCTCCGATCTTTGGAAGGTCCCGCTGTGATGTAGAATAATAACTACGCCGACAATATAGAACACAATGCAGCTTCTCCATGACGCGGTGAAAAGGAATCACGAACCGGGATATAACTTAAACCCAGGTGGATCCAACCGATCATGTTGAGGTCATGCAATTTGCATATTGTTTGCTAATGCTCAAGAGTTGAAGTTCCTGGTTTTACATCTGAGTGATTCTCAGGAAAGCCTCAAGGTCTAGAGACGGAGAAGCAACACAGCAAGTTTCCCCTGTGAGAATAAGAGAGTATGCGCTGCCTGTTGAACCCACAAGTAACGAGCCTTGAGCAAAGCAACTCACACACACACACACACACACACGTGCGCGCACGCGCACACACACAAATGCCTCCATTTAAGCACTTGGCCGTGTGCATGCGTTTGCACACAGTAAACTTTGAAATTGCCTTCCTAAAAATAGATACGCAGTAATACTTACTGTAGCCTGGACCATAGCAAATGCTATCTAGAGTATAAAAAAAAACACACACATTTGGAGACAGAATGGGTTTCCTGATAGCTTCATGAAAGCAGGATCCTGGTGTGCTATTCCTTCACTCATTCAATATTTAACTAGCATGGCATGCTTTCTAGAGCACACATAATGATGTTGTAATGGCTCTACAGGAAAATGGAACATGGCTGCTCGTAGACTTAACTGCGAAAGTACAAAATGACTGCGCTACTCGGGGTGTGAGGGAAGCTTTCCGGTCCACGGAAGAGAAGGAAAAAAATGAAAACCTGCGAGACGTTATTCTTCTGCTGAGATTTGCCTCGCTTTAGATGTTACAGCGGCGTACGTCTCATGTTAAATTGTACACGCCGCCTTATCTAAAAGGAAAAGAAAGCGATGAAATATGCAGTTCAATGGCACGTTGCAGCGGTTCAACGCTTTTACAAGATTTTATTTGTGATTTAAATAGGATTCTGCCAATTAGGCACCGACAGGTCATATACTGTACTCAATTAATACTTGATTTCCAGTTTGTTAACTAACTATTAATAATAGTTTTCCATTTTGTTCTAAATCACAGATAATGAAGGGACTATTTGACAACCATTGGGGTGGCCAGGCATGATGAATTAAAAAGAAAGGCTCTCCTTATTGTGACTAATGTTTTCTTTGGGCCCCCTCTTCCCTTAGAGAACAACTGCAATATCTAATATATCACGATAATGCATTTACTGGAAAGTATAGCGGACTTGATTACAAGAATATATTCTCACCGGGGGCTGCGTTAGACTTTCTTGTTGTCATTCATTTTGAAAGACGTTGTCAGAAAAAAAATCCCTCTTAATCTATTATTACCCATCGTTTAGATTTTAAGTGGTTTGACGGTAATAAGACATATTTAATTTTCATTCATTCATGCTTGGTCTGTCCCTCGGTCTGCTACGGAGGCACCGAGGCACCCGTTAGCGCGTCCTGTCAACGAACTCCATCTCAATCCTGAGAAGTAGGCCAGAGAATGTGCCGCTGTGACCCCTAGAGGTCACGGACGCGCCGCGGCTCTTCAAAGCGCTACCGGGATTTACTCAAAGCGACGGCGCCGTCGAGATGACCGACAGCCGTCAGATATTTTCAGTCATTGTCGGAAAAATATTTGGTTTCTCATCTCTCTCTCTGCATATGCCAAAGATTGCACATGAACAACATCTTTTCACAAATATGAAATAAAATCTAAAAATGGACAAAAATAGAAAACTCTTTTCTGCTTTTGCCAAAAGGCTTGAGAGTACCCTCCCCCTCTGTAATGTGAAGGAATACATGTGTCTGACTGTATATTTCATAGCGTTATCCTTTCAGATTCCTAAAGTGAGAAGTAAGACCCTGAACTCAGAAAGAATAAATGACACTTTAGTCCGCCTGCATTACCTTGACAACTCATTCCTGCTAGAATTTAAGACTTTGTGTTTAACTTCCTCTTGAAAATGTACAGTACAGTTATTCACGTTCGTAGTTCATTATATAATATTCTATTTAGGTGTGTTTTTTTACATATAAAAGCTGTGCTCTTAACCTTTGCCACATTGAAGGAAGCTGTCAACAATCGGTTTCAGTGATGCATTCAGTCTCCTAAGCTGGACAGGCTGGACCCCGGGCTACAGAGGCAGGAAAGCTATTAAGTAGCACAAACTCTAGGGCTGTTTGGTTTTGCCTGGGGAATCATTCATGTAATGTCGGATACAGTAGTTTCTTCTTCGCTTCCAGGCGAGCTCTGAATAGTAATGAATAGTAACCGAAACGGCACCGCGTGCACACTCGCAATGTGGAACAGACAATGAATGCACTTCCCAACATCGGTCTTTGCTGTCCAGGATTGTCCGGCAGGAACATCTTGTGAAGCGCCGCGATGACTTTTATCCTCGGCTCAAAGTCAGATCTCTTGAGTGACGCGGTTGGTAATTTGTTATTATCTGGAATAAGTGGGCTGGAATGAGAAGGATGGCAAGTATGGCGTATTTTTACTCCACTGCCTTCGTTGCTCTGGGCGGGTTTTCTTCTGGGGGGGGCAGCTGAAGAGGGCATTGTGTGCTGGTATTCTGGGATGGACTGAGAATGTTGAGAACATGAGCGCACTGAGAATCAGACTAATGCACAGAGGCTCTTTTCAGGAAAAGAAAGGCTTCACGCTACATTGTGCACTTTCAGCATGGAGATGCGTGAAGTCACGTCGAGCACAAGCTGTTCCTTTTCAGAAGGAATGTTTCAAATTGGAACGACCTGTGCCCGCGTGCCGATCTATGGACACTCATTGTTTTTGTGCGTGTGTAGATTGCATCGAGGTTCTTCTTCTTCTTCTTCTTCTTCGCGTGAAGCCCTTTCACAGGCGAGCGTTGGGAACACAAGCGGTTGCAATGAAGCGCTAATGTTGCAGTGGCCTTCCTGTCCAGCGCCTTTCTCTTAATTCCCCCCCCAAAAGATCATATCAAGAAGCAGCGGCGGAATATCTATTAAATTAAGACCTTCAGCAGCTGCGGCATTAATTTAATATGTGTGCTGTCATCAGTGCCATTGAAATACCCAAATTCAAAGTGTGATGGTGAGGCTTGCAAAGCATCCCACGGTGCACTCTGGGAATTGTATCAACATTTGAGCCTGAATAAAAAAATGCACTCAAATACTTCTTCTTCAAACTGGGTTATTTCTCTTTACTCTTGGGCAAATAATTTGAGCCTGAAATAAATGCAGTGCAGCCATATATTATAACATGTAATACTGACTGAGTCCCAGTCAAGTGCTAGGTGGATCGCTTTAAAGGCAGGCTTTTCTGTGTAAAGGACAAAAAGGTATAAACCAGCCATAAGGAGGAGCTTGCAGTTAAATTGATGAGATCAGAGGAGACTTAGAGGACTGTGAGATGTAAGAGCCTGGACTTGCTGCACCCTTAAGTCCTTAGAAGTGTTGGAGGTGGTTGTCAGGATGACAGAAAGCTATTAAATCCTTTGTGTTTAACTTTATTATTACTTCTAAACCAGTGCAGATGGGATTTTTTTTTTTTACTGCGTGGAACTAAGTGCCTGTATTATGTCAAAAATGAAGAAGCATGAGACGGGCTAAATGTGTTCCACGCCCAACATTTAGCAGTCGGTGATGCATAACTGGGATCTGAAATAGAAAAATGTCACAAGTTATCACCTGTTCAACTCGGGGAGTTCGGAGAGAGAGAGTGTCAATGTCCACAGAGCTGCAATGTACACACTGAGACCGCGTTTCCGGGGGTCACTGGCTGTGCAGCAGAGAGACGCTGCAGACTGGACTCCAAGTTCATTATTTAGAGGAAGTGGTCCAGCGCTCCAAACATCCTGATCACTCTCTCCGGGTTCATTCATACATCCAACACTGGTTAAATGTTAAGGAATAAATGTGGCTCTGCGGACACGATTCCTACGGCCGTTCGTCCATCCGCTCATGATTCCGGATTGGTTTAGACCTCGCCGTCTCTTGTTACAGTAACGTGAGGAGCGAAAGCCTCTCCTGACCACGGCGAGCCTCGCTCTCCAGGTGAGAGCACTTAAATCTCCCGGCTGGCCTCTGCAGTAGGCCAACTCCATAAATCACAGAGGAGGAACGACGCTCCTCCTTGAGTCCCGCAGCGGCTAAGACAGCAACGCCAGCCAGGCTGAGAGGACGCATCGATATGACTCAGCAAACTCTCGGCCGAGCTTTTGCTTTCCGCTTCAAGAATCCTCAAACGCGGATGTAACGTGCATCCAAAAAGTTAAACTCCGTGTAGGAAGAATGACCACGGATGGGCCCACCGATTCCTGCACTATGAGTGACGATTCATGTAATTGGCTACCGAATTGAATAATTAAAAAGGGAAAATGAACAGACATCATCTATAATACAAAGAGGAGAAAGTAACTGGAGATACGAGCAAGTACAGGTATTGTTGTCTGTGAGAGACCATGGTCAAAAAAAACTAACCGGTGTAACATTTCACGGTTCAATTTACAGTGTACAGTAGAGGGGAACAATCTGAATATGAGTGTCTTACAGTAGAGGGGAACAATCTGAATATGAGTGTCTTACAGTAGATGGGAACAATCTGAATATGAGTATCTTACAGTAGAGGGGAACAATCTGAATATGAGTGTCTTACAGTAGATGGGAACAATCTGAATATGAGTGTCTTACAGTAGATGGGAACAATCTGAATATGAGTATCTTACAGTAGAGGGTTAACAATCTGAATATGAGTGTCTTACAGTAGAGGGGAACAATCTGAATATGAGTGTCTTACAGTAGAGGGTTAACAATCTGAATATGAGTGTCTTACAGTAGAGGGGAACAATCTGAATATGAGTGTCTTACAGTAGAGGGGAACAATCTGAATATGAGTGTCTTACAGTAGATGGGGAACAATCTGAATATGAGTATCTTACAGTAGAGGGTTAACAATCTGAATATGAGTGTCTTACAGTAGAGGGGAACAATCTGAATATGAGTGTCTTACAGTAGAGGGTTAACAATCTGAATATGAGTGTCTTACAGTAGAGGGGAACAATCTGAATATGAGTGTCTTACAGTAGAGGGGAACAATCTGAATATGAGTGTCTTAGAGTAGAGGGGAACAATCTGAATATGAGCACACAGCACATGAAGCAAACTCGTTCCATAAACCATAAATGGGAAACAACCTGTGCACTGCGGCTCTTTCCTCCAGTTTCCTTCTTCAATCAGCCCTCATAGGATGGAGAGGGCAACAAGGGAAGTGTCTGCACTGGAGGCGTTATTCAGTGTCTTCATATTGATTGATTCATTAAAGGCTCGGAGCGGAGCTGCTAATGCACTTTGGATCTGATGAAGCAGTCGGTCCAAGTCTTTGCATCGTGCAATGGAGACCGTTTACGCATTATATAAGGAAGGTGCATAGTGTACAGTTATGAAAGAACAGTTCTTGCTTACATTACCTGCATCATCTGACTCATCAAAGGGTTGGAAGTTTCTGAGCAGCAGCCAACTCACTGGCCAGAATTATTCACTCAGTTATTCAAGCAGAATTTATCAGAGGACTAAAATATTTTTTGTGAGTGCTTATTAAAGCACATTGACCTCATACACTTAGTCCTTACTTTGTATTGTTGTACCATAAAACGTTCTGTTTAAAAAAAGAGAAAGAGAGAGAGATCGTCATTAAGTGCTTGTTGTTAATTTAGTTTAAATTCTTCTTCCACTCTGAGACACAATATGAAGTCTTACCGGAACCAGAATCGGAAAAGATTTATTGATAAGCACGTTTACACATACAAGGAATTTGGCTTGGTGATTGTTGCATAACAATACAGACACTAAGACATAATAATAAAATTATTAGAGAATAAACACAACTAATTGTCACATGTATATTTAAAGTTAAGAGTTGAGCAGGAATGTGTAAATACAATTAAAATCTGAAATACAAGTATCTGACAATAGTGTGTATTTATATGTGTGTTATCTATAAAAAATATGCTACGCTGATGACACTCTAATCTAGTTTTGTAAGTCAATAATTCACGCACTATTTAAATTATGCTTTATTCAGCAAACTCTAAGTCAGTGACATTTGTGGTGACTGCTGATTAAACTAAACTTTTAATTCTGGAAAATAGGTCAATAAATCTTCCATTTATTATTATTTTCAGGATCATTTAATCGAGTTTGTTCCACAGTGAATTTATCTTAAATGATGATGATGATCTGTCTTTTGAATTGGATATTTAACAGCTCATCAAAAAAGCTGCAGTTGGGTTTTTTTAATTTTAGAAACAAGGCTTCTTTTTCTATTTTTTATGCTTTTGATATTATCTTTAAAAAAAAGTATGTCGGGTTTGCTTTACTGTGTTATATTGTTATTCTTTGCTCTATTTAGGTTGAAATAATGAATAATGTAAAAATCAAAATGATGGTGAAGATGGTCCAGAGTTTCAGTGACAAATAAGCACAACAAAAGTAGTGCTTTATATTCCAGGTACTCCTATTAATGAGTGCTGCTAATGAGTCAACTTCATTAGCATGCAACGACATTACTATGAATTAATAAAAGATGGCATGCTGTTCACTGTGATGGATTACCAATCTCAAGTAACATAAACAAGGACACATTCACCTGGGGATCCTTAGAAAGATGATTTAAATGACTGAATTTAAAGAGGCAGGCAGATGACATCCCTGAGGTGGAAAGGTGCTTGTAGCTGTGAATGGATTTAGAAGACGTCCATTGCATAAAGATAATAATGAACTAGTATTTTTATTTCTATTCCTAGATCTCATAAGGGAGCTTTCGTGACATGTTTTACGTTCAGCTTCTTCAGGTTCGCAGTTCATTTAATCTCTAATTTTGTATTTCTCGCCAGGATGTTAGACGGTTACAAACTTTGACTTTGAAGGTGTTGGAGGAATGAAAACTTGCGACATCTCTAATTCTCCATCAGCTCCTCACTTACTCGGGTGATCCGAGGGCTGCGCGTACATTGAGGCTAATGTCTCATCACTAATGCCGAGGCACAGAAGCAGACCCGGTTCCCCCCACGGCTTGCCTCCTTCTCTCGTCTCCTCCTCATTTTGTTTCCCCCACAGAGAGCTCACTATCTAATAAGACCTGAGTGGTGGCGAGAGAGAGAGGGGGGAACAGAAGTGTAATCGATGATGGCATACCTTGACCACGGACGGCATAACTTTGTTAACATTGATCTCGGTTGGTAGTTTTTTAACAGTAAATATTTAAAGTAGCATATCAGGTTGCTGCGCAGTGAATGCAGCAGACTGAACAAAAACCCGCCTCTTTCAAAACTAATTAAATATGCTGCTTTGTGTGGCTCATCAACACTGTGACATTCACAAATTATCGCTTTTTGTTTGCCAGCTTTTTGATTTACTCTTCTTAATATCGAACCTTTTTCTCTGCGCTAATCACACAAGCTTATTGTACTTCCGGCGCTCTCGCTCGGGCCACGCCCCCATCTTCCTGTTAATCTCAGCTGCACACGTGGAACGGTTTCGGGACTGCGACGCTACTGCTGTGACAAATGGTGTCGGCAGACATATTAACATCTGACATATTACTCCAAACCTCCTCTGGGATAGTGTCCGTGACAGCAGATGTCTCCAAGACCACACACACACACACACACACACACACACACACACACACATGAAGACAATGCCAGCGTCACTGTCATGGCTGGTAATAACAGTAATAAGTGTTGTGCAGCATCATTGTGCAGCTTGTGCACTCGAGGTCGCTTTAATGCGGTGAGCTCTGATAATATGATAATATCCACGAGCTGAATTAAGCGATAAGATGACTGCTGCAGATAGCTGGCATATAACTTCTGTTATGCTTACAGTATGTAAATAAATTGAATGTCTTTTTTTTCCAGTTTCATTCAGCTTTTTGAGTCCTTTCATCGCACGAAGAATCAATGCAAACTAGTTCATCGTTGGCGGTGTCTCCATGATCGATAGATCTCTGTAATCCTGGATTTATCTTTGTAGTCGTGCATGACGCAGCTCCATTCCCTGTTCCAGACGCTCTGTTTGTCTGTTTGTGAACGAGCCGACAGTGTGGAGCGCTCAACAAAACCTTCTTTACCGTCTTCACTAGTTCTCACATGGCCCTGTCTGCTCCACTTTCTACATCGCTCGCTGTGAGCCCTCTTTCTTACATATGTTATATTCTCGGCTGGAGAAAAGATGTCCAAGACAATAAAAAACAACCACTGTCTGTGGGAAGAAATGTGATCAACTAGCGCAGCTGTTTTCTTCACCTTTTTTCTCCTCGTGGAATGTCTCCGTTCCTCTCAAGACATGACATGGTTGTTAGGATCAATAAAAGTATTGATATCAATAGGATTATTAACATACATTAACATCAACGGGGCACCACTCCGGGAACAGGGACCGATAACTGAACTGTAGATAAAGTCTCAAACTTGGTTTCCACTCAGAATGTCAATAGTCAAAGTAATATTACCTCCTTTCATCCAAAGGGAGTCGGACGTGACGGTCCAGAGTCAAGGTGAGTACAGCCTTGGTGATGTCATGGCCGCGTCACGGCGAGTTCTTGTAGTGCCTATGGCCCTTCATCCAATGAGATGCCAGTGATGTGTTTTAATGCAAATCTCCCACATCTGTGAGATGATGACGCCTGATTAGGGGGGTTGGAGTTAAACCAGGTAGTCCCTTTTCCTTTGTTTCAGTCACATGAAGTCTCGCCATGGTAAACTTGATGTGATCTTCATCCACAGTTCATTTGTTCTTCTGACATCCAGCGCCTGGCTTGGTGCTGGATGTCTGGTACCTTTTCCAACATCTGTTTGTGCCGGCTGTGTTCCTGGGCTTTGCCTTTCTCTCCGTGCCTTGAAATCTTCTCTGGTCATCTATGAGACATTTCCTTCCCAATGCATGTGTGTTCCTCCTCCTGACTATAACAAGAGGTCAGCCCAGAGCTCTTGTTACCTTTTTTTTGTGTTGCATCTGTTTATAAGAGAAATGGCCTTTCTTCTTCATAGTTTAAAAGTCTTAAGTGATAAACTATCTTGCTGGTGGTGCTCAAGGGTAACTGTATTTTTTAATCTGGACCTTATTTTCCCACTTTTTTTTTGTGTCTACCTGACTAATCATTTTTTGAAATCATTATTGATCAAGAGCGCTTTAGACAACAGATGCTAATGGTCCGCAATGTAATCTCATCAAGGCTCAATGGCACCATCATTTATGGGAACTAACAGGGCTTGTTCTTGCCACTGATTGTTATTGTAAGCGTCTGACAAACATTATTGAGTCAAGTCTCGTTCTGAAATTTCGTTGTTTTTTTTGGTACAAAGTACAAAGAGCGTAATTTAGTGTTATCTAAAAGGTTTTCAATGTCACGGCTGTTAATTTGGATGGTTTTGATGATGTGGACGATGTCTTTGAATTCGAATTTGAGGGATGAAGAGAGAGAGAGAGAGACGGGGAGGGGCAACAGGCAGAAAATGGGACCTGTTGCGTCCTGATATTCAAGTGAAAGGAGGGTCTTCTCCATACTCAACACTTATGATGACAATCTGAGTCATATGTCAGTGGCAAAAAAAGAAGAAGCACTTAGCGCTACACAGACAAATTCATTTCACAGGCACAAAAACATGGGAAAATAGGGTCCAGGTTGAAAAAATATCAAAGTGACCCTTTCATGCCTCGTAAGGAAACTCTGGCACATAATAAAGTCATATGCGCAGAGTGATTCACCGAGCTAAATACAAGAGTGAGCCAACAGAAACGTTCAGCGATGAGGCCGTATATCACAACTCTAAATACTGCAGTAACAGTACTTCTCTCTCATTTGCTATTTGGCCTAAGATCAATACTCGGGAGGTTGGTGGCCTGCTCATTGCTTTAATGTGGAAATAGAAAAATAAAGTGGTTTGGAACATGGAAAGTAAGTTTTGAAAAGCAAAGGTCTAATATGGAATAATATTGCCAATTAGTCATTTAAGTGTGTGCTTATCAAATAGAAAAAGTACAGGCCTAATCTTGTGCGATCATGCTACAACACATGAGAGGTATTACTTAATGCTTCTATAAAATGTATTTTCTCAATCAGCGTCTCACTGTGAGTGATGTGGATCTACAGGAAAACACACAAATCTTTCTGCCGAGCTGTTCTGGCCATTTCACATGAGAGATTGCTTTTCTTGCTGGTGTGGAATAATCAAAAAGAAAAACGGATTTGGTCCGTCGCATTGATTCTAATACTCTTTTGAAAACTGTCCGTCTTGAGTTTGCGAGTGTTGAGTGCAATGCAGAATCAGGGAGAACTCTTTGAAGAAAGGCTATCATTTGTCAGATGTCACACGGGGGAAATGATTCGCTTCGTTTCTGGTGCAGAAGAGGGCCGTGCAGAATTGCAGCGAGGCTAAATCAACGCGTTGAAAGGCAGCCAAAAAAGAAATGTGACGGAGGTGCACCGATCGACATGTTCGGCGGGAGCGAAGAAAACATGGCGCTCTGGATTTCTCCGTTGAGGCGCAACCTTTCAAAACATCAGCTAAATCAATCGGTCACTTTATTGTAATGTATTCCCATGCATGCTGCTCGGAGTAATCTCAGTGTCCAGCTTGTCTGCCGCAAACCCGGAGCTGAACAGTACCGAAATTATATCTGAATGCAATCTTTTATTTCCTAATCATTTGAATTGTGTAGTTTTCTATACAAATAAGTACTACAGATGACATTACCAAAGTAATTTGAGATTTTATGACGTTATATGGCAGCACATCCTCACACCAAAGCGTCAAATAATGCAGCTCGGTCAGCGGCACTAAGCTTCATTTTTAGCGTGTCGGTGACGGCGTTTCCATATCGGCCGTCACATGCGGCGCATGCGCGTCTTATCAGAACAAACTACATTTTGGGATGAACCTTGACTCATGTGCCAGACGTGACAAAAGGTCAACTCCCATTTCAATTTAGCGTGCGACACGAACAAACTGACTTCGGGGCGGTTTGAATGAGTTTTGGGGGCGGTTTGAATGAGTTTTGGGGGCGGTTTTAAGGAGTTTTGGGGGCGGTTTGAATGAGTTTTGGGGGCGGTTTGAATGAGTTTTGGGGGCGGTTTTAAGGAGTTTTGGGGGCGGTTTGAATGAGTTTTGGGGGCGGTTCGGGGGACGCTGGTGAATAAAGTTAGTCTGAGTCCTTGCTGTCATTTATACTTACAGACAGATAATCGGAATCGGACGCACAGGCTCAGAGAAATTGCTATTAATGCCTTTCCAGTGATGTATGTCCTTGGGCTAAGTAGAGTCGAATAAAACGATGGAAAAAATAGACAGAATGTGCTCGTGGGAACAATTGAAAAATGGAAAAGAAGCATCAGGTCTGTGGAACTAACGCTGCTGCCCATGGCTGCTCTGAAGCTACACTTCATAACTGCCTCTCAGCGCTGCAGCTGCCGCTTCTCTACCAGGATTAACGGGTTTTTTCGGTCCCTACAATGTAAACCTCTCAGAGCTCGCCTGAATAGCGCCCTGACGCTCGATATTACTCCGCGGCCGCATTAGTGAAGTATGATAATAAATGAAACATTCTCCTGAACACCCCATTAGTAAACCTTATCTTTTCACAGCCTCCTACATCCACCAGCTATCACACAAAAGCCCACATGCTTCTGTCCGAGGCAGAAAGCCTACCTTCTTATTTTATTTTTCCTCTCTCCGTCTCTTTCCTTATTTGTCTTTCTCCCTGTCTTCTCTCCCCCCCCCCCCTTTCACTTTTGCTCTCATTTATTCATTGTCTTTTTTTCTCCAATGCTACAGCATACGTGTATCCAGGACCTGACTAAAAAAACAACAACCTGCAATACATCGAATCTAGCCCCATTTGAGTTATGATACGACCTTTAATTATATTAAAAAAGTGATGCCGTTGATTACAGCAAACCAAGGCCGCAGTATTGTTCATTCAAATTAAACGTTTTCTTGGATTCCTCGTGTTCCGTTACTGTGATGTTGGAGCTTTTTATTCGTGTCTCTGTTTGTGTTTTTTTTTTATTTTATGGATTGTTACTCATATTAGTTGGTTATTGGGACCTAATAATGAAGGTGTACTGGGGTTCTGAGGGTGTCACTGCCCCGTAAAGTCAGGATCGGGGAAGGCTAACATTGGGAGGTAATTAGTGGCATCTATACGTATGTAGGCTTTCTCTTAGCTAATCATTCCACTTCAGGAAAGGAAGAATAAACTAAAAATCCTCACATTTTTCATAATTTTTTTAAGCTTTAATAAGACTGTCAATCAAATCACAAACATTCCTTCACTCGGTTTCTAACAATAACCACATTCCTGACACTGAATATATTTCCGATCTTTCGCACAGTTTTTTTTTCACATTTTAATATCACATGAAACTCAGTACACTTTGCATGATGCAGTATTAGATTATCAGTATACACTGTTCAAAGAAGGTGTGCCCGATTTATCATTTCAACAACATGCTCAATGAAGAGTTGAAGACATAGATGAAGACGTCGTGAATGGATCCGGCTCTGAGCACCTGGACGGACCCGACCGAGCCCCAGACCTGCTCGGTTTGGGTCCTAGTCCCGTTTTAAAATAGATGAGTCTTTTACAGGCCATGTGGCATTTTTAGACTACTCTGGCTATAAATGTTGGAACATTGAATGCTCCACTACGGATGTAGCGACACAGAAGATTAGCTTCAGTCGATAAGAATATCATGCTTTTTGCATTTTTTCGGACAAGTGCACTTAAAAGTGGAATTTAAAAGGTATTTGTCTTTGCTCCTGGGAAATCCAAATGTTTTTCTTTGCCCGCGCTGCATTATTTATGAAACGTGAAAGTCAAGGCAGAGATTTTGTTCACCTAAGTGTGATTTGCAGCACATTTCTCCTTCCTCCCTGCTATATGTCATTCTACCTGGCTGCACACCAGCTACCTAAAAGCCTGTGTGCTTACATCATCCTTCTAGTTGGAGGAGATGTGTGTCCACACGTTCAGAACCATCGGATCCAGGGGACCCCGATAGGAGTGAAAAACACTGGTTATTTTATCACGGACTGTAGCCTTAACCACAGGTTCATCATCCAAGCCATGTGTCTTCTATATGGATGATACGCATTATAGCCCATAATGAAATACCTGAGATACTTCCTGGCAGACCGATATAGATTTAGTGTGACATAGTGAAACAGTCTTCAGGTGATATCCAAGCTGTTAATTCTTCAGTCTTATGACGCCGACTAATACAGGATCCCTTAAGCGAAAACAACGTTCTATCCTCAGCGAGCGGTTGTAAAGAACCCACTATTCAATTTACAGTATGCTACTGTATTACCTCAATTCTAGCAACGGTACACGGGAGGGTAATCTGTGAAACGGTATTCTTTAAAACACTAACGGACATTAATACCAGTACAAAACTCTCTGGAGCAAAATATTCCATTGTTTACCAAGAAAACACAAACACACACACATTCATACATTTTTCTTCAGGTACCAACCAGAGAGTAAAGTTCCTAGAAGCTAGAATTTAGTTTCCATGTCATTTTCATATTGCTTAACTCAAAGTATTTCCGATGTATTCTCTTCATCAGAAACCCAACCTAATGGTGTTAAAGCATGCTTGTATGCCATCCCGCTAGAATAGGACGGGATATGTGTTGGTTCATCCCAATGATTGAAGGCCAAAGGAGAAGAGAAGCTCTAACATAAAGACACATTATCCTTTCAACAATGTTTTAACGGCATGCTTTGTGGAATAAATAAAGACACCATGGTGTTGGAAAGAGTTATGTTGGATGTATTTGTTGCCCAGCAACTCCAGTGACAGAAGATGTTGGGCGCAGGTGCAATTAGTGACATTTAAAAACAATTGGTTTCCCTCAAACATTTGAAAAGCTAAAGCCGTGGGGTGGGTTGTCGGTATCTTGTAGAAACTAGGTTTGAAGTCACCGCCCTGTGGATTCCTTTGGTAATGGC